>NW_015115503.1:0-19177 GCF_001443285.1 Poecilia latipinna
GGGGAACTCTTGCTCGTTTGCATCCTTTCTACGTTTTGGGAGAGTTGCTGGCACCCATTTCACATGCACACACCATCTAGAAGAAGAAAAACCTGGGCAAGCAGCCATGGCTCACACCCACCTGTTTCCCCGGTGCCATGCATGTGTTTACACATCTCTCTGTTTGAGCACAGGCATGTGTAAGAGGTTAGCGTGTTCAGCCTGAAATGCATCATGGCTGACCGAGGGGTAACCCGGTGGCATTTTTCCCTGACCGTCCTCTCGCCCTGAACTCAGTCACCCTCAGCCCCTTTTCCAGTCCTTCTCCAGTGCTGCTCCCCAGCCCTGCGCCACAACAGCCTCTGAGCCATCATTGGGGGAGTTTTGTACACTTCCTGGAATAAAACCAGTGCTGTCAAACTGTCGCTGTGTGCTCATTATTAGAGCCTCAATCCCTCATCCTTACACTAAGAGTCATGTTAAAAGGAAGTAAAGGTAAAGTGGGAGTTGATTTGGCTGCTAAGGACAAAGAAAGAAAAATTCAACTTGTCCTGCTGTTTAAAGGAATGAAAAAAAACTGAATGTTCAGGTATGAATGCGGGCCTGGTTCGCTGGAAATTCAACAAGGGAAATTCAACAGATTCTGAGATGCAACTGATTAGAAGACGCAACACTTCCCTAAAGTCTCTTAAAACATCATTGTATGCCATCAATATTTTCTTTTTAAAAACCACCTTCAACCATTTGGTACTTTCCTTTATTGTCTTGGAGGTTTTTCCCCACCAATTTTTTGTCCATTCTTTGTGCATTGGCACAACTTACTGAGCAGTGAGTGGAGAAAAACATTAGGAAATCCAAGGTATAGCTAAAGCTGCAATATGTAAATAAAAAAAATGGTTTTTGCACATTTGTTGAAACTGTCACCAGGTTGTGACAGTGTAATATGAGAAAGATAATCTGTGAAACGATCGAGCTCCTACACCTTCTCCCTGAGCTGCTATTGATGTCTGAAGAAATGCAACGCTCCCGACCAAAACCAGCTAATCAGAGCCAAGAAGAGGGTCAAAGTTAGTAAGTTTAACTTATAATTAGTCTTGAATATAAATGTAAGCACTTTATGCTTTGAAATTTTGAGACTCTGAAACAGGAAAGAAAGCCAGTCTTCAATTACCCCAACATGTCAATGGATTGGTCTGATGGAGCCTCAGGTTGACTGACAACATTTTACCAAAGGCAAATGATAACAAGGCTAAACCGGATGCATCGATACACCCTGACAAATTTATGTCTGTTTTGTCAGATTAGGTCCGATTAGGACTGAGTAAAATGTAGCATTATGCATATACATATTATGATGCTGTAGGCAAGCAGTGTGAATCACTGACCTAGGCTGCACAATATAAACCCAACAACAAGCTGCTGGGTCTCCAGGAAATAGCCAGGTCCCCTGCCATCCTTCGCCCTGAAGGTTGGCATGGAGGGATGTGTCATCCCATAACAAATGTGCTGGTGCTTAACCCCAGAATCTCTCCTGGAAATGTTCCTCCACACAGACACACTAGGTCAAGGTAGGACGGATACGAGTGACTTTCAGTTTAGATCTTCAAATTCAGGGAATGGGGTTTAAAAAAAGAAACTTGTTCCAAATTGTACAAACTTAAAGAAAAAAATAATAATAAAAAAAGTATATTTCTTGTTTTTGCCTTTGTCTAGGTCAAACTATGTGAACCCCAATAGCTCAGACATCAGGACGTTTGAGCCAAAATCCAGAAAATGACCCAAAAATCAGGCCATCTGTGAAGCTAAGCTGTGTTAGCCAAACGATGCTGTTGGGGCAAGTTGAGATAAGGATTTAGAGGAAGCGAATTAGTATACACATCCTAATCTTAATAAACGATAAAAATTCCTGATTATGGGTTTGAATTTCTAAACCATTCCAACCTTACTTATCTTCCCAAATAGGTTCAGACAGCAAATGGAATGAGCAAAAACCCTTCCTGAATCTTTACAAGGAAGAACACACTTAACAGCGTTCCTTTGCATGGTGCATATACACACACGCCTTCCAATATCATTCATTCAGGCACTCTTTACCCCCTTCTTGATTGCTCTCTGGCTCCTTTTCCCAGCACTAGAAATAACTTCAAAGAGGGCTGGTAGCCTTGAGGAGAGAGGGATCGGGATCCGGTTGCGGCGCAGCAGCTGGGAGGGCCTTACAGGTGGGGCTGGCACTCCTCCTGCTGTAACACTATCAGGGATCCCTCTGCTTCTCCTCTCGCATAAAGACTTCCTCCCTTTTGTCTTCTCCACTGGGGCCAAAAGGAACAATCAGCCAAGGTAGTCATGCATCCAGCATTTATAATAAACCAACTAAAAGCTTGACTATTTGTTATGCAACAATGAAGGAGCTAAACCGATCAATGAAAAATAAAATAAAATAAAAGTCCCACAGAAATATCAAGTGTAAACCCTGAATAAGTGCTTCAAAGAAGTCACCCTATGGCTGCATGTCCTCCCCGCCCACTGCATGCCCCCTGCTTAACCTTCCCTGAAAATCACCTCTACTGCATCTTCATAGCAACGGGCAAAGCAAACAAGTGTCATGGTTTCAGTATGAACCGGGGATGCTGGCAGAGGACACCCAATATCATGTAAATGTCCCGATATGTAGCACAAGTCAGTGGGGCTGACAGCTTTAACACTGAGCAGGACGCCGAGCTTGTGACTCTATTAACTCTCTGCAAGTGCATCCTGAAACCGTCAATGGCCTGCATGCGTGTGTGTGTGTGTGTGTGTGTGTGTGCGCGTGCGCATACACACACACACTCAGAAGTCTTTCTGGTGTCAATTTCAGCTCTTCAGGCTTCAAAACCTAGAATGACATGAACAAAGGAAGGGCCGACAAAGTTCAGGGGTCAACGTTGGGCAGGATGCCACCATTTTAGAGAGGGGGGAGGGTGGAAACAACTGCACCGGCTTCTGAAGCGATCATCACGGCACCACTTTACAAAGAAAAAGAATCAAGCTGGCAGGATGGAAATGCTTCATTTCAGCTGATATTCAGGTAATCTAAAGTATTAAAACTGCCTACATTTTCCAACATGTCGTTTCTGTGGTTTAAATTCATTTTACTGAGAGTTTAAGTTATTTAGCCCAGGTATATGGAGAAAAGAGCAGCGCAACCTTCTCCCTCCCCCTACTTTGATCGCTACATTTCCTGATCTCTATTCTTATATTCCAAAATAAATAAAATAGATTTTGAGAAAAATAACAGTCACTGTGTGAAAACTAACACAGCCACACTTACGGCTTGCATTGTGTGGTGCTCAGCTCCATAAGCTACGATACACATATCCGTTAAGCAGCAGACTGCAAACTAGCTACATGAGCAGATTGCTCCACTAATAGTCTTAAGAGCAGATAAAAAAGGTTATATTCTATGGTATACTAATTTAATGCAAAGCTTAATTATAAAAACTTAAAATTAACATAAAAAAAATGTTGGATCCAATTGCTGTAAATTAATTTTGTCCTCTCTTTCCACCTTTTCTGTTTTTTTAAATGTACGTTTTTAACATGAATACCATAAGACTATGGTACTTCATTCAAGGATATTAAACCATAAAAATACTTCCAGCCCATGGTTAATTTCGTAAGAGCAGCTATAAATGTGAACACGTCCATAAATTCTTTGTCAGCATAAAGGCGGAAATGTGAATTAATTAGCATGACTAACAACGTCAGAAGAAGAGGGACATCTGCTGAAAACTGGGTGCAGATGTTTTTCTCTACATTTTTATCACAAGCTTTTAACTTGAAAGGTGCTTCTGGCACTACATGTTCCTTGCAAACCAAAAACATTCACTAAAACCTCTAAAAGGCCAGTAAGGTGCCTAAAAGCAAAATCTTGCAGTCAGTGATGACACAAAATTGTGCCTTTTCTTGTCAAATTTCGAAGCTACGTTCAGAGGCTTCCCCCGCTTTGGCTCAAGCTACTCATCTTTGACCCGCCACCATAAAACAAAAGTCAATGTCACTACTTAATGAGCTATGATTAATGCTGCTGAAGCCCAGCGGGTGAGGACGGACGGAGGCCGGAGGGCGCACATACCTGCCACAGTCCGCCTGCTCTGTGTGTGGGTGCGTGCGTGCGTTCGAGGGCTGAGGGGGTTGAGGTTGCTAAAAGTGGACGGACGGGAGGATTGCAGTCATCAACACCTTGGCTCTGAGTGGCCTTTGAAGTCAGGCGGCATCTTTGATGGCCCCAGCCATGAAGGAATGCTGCTTGCCCTCCCTCCCCACCCCTTAAAGCCCCCAGCGCTGTGGAATGCAGTGCAAGCTGCTGCTGCTGCTCGATCTGCTGGAATGGGATTAGACCATGTTGCCCCTTCCTCCCCTCCTCCTCCTTCATCTCTATCCGACGCTGCCCTCTCGAGAGGACAACATGGCGGCAAGGTAGTCCCAGAACAAGTGTAAGGTAACAGCCTTATTCGGATGCGAGTTAGAAAACATCGTACCTCTAACGACCCGAGGTGGCGAAGCAAACAAGGTTTGACTTTAAAGTGCAATACAACCCATACCTGGAGAATTTACAAGAGATGCCGCTTGGGACCGGCTCTCGAGGCTTTTGAACACTTTCCATGTCCTAGTGCAAAACCATTTGACATTGTGCATTTGCCAGCATTATTTTTTTTCAGCTGCATCACAACACTCGACTTGTCTGTCTACACAGTAATGTCCAGCATGTCCCAGTCAAGAGCTTCACTGCAAAAAAAAACATGTTATTGTATTTTGGTATGACATTGACAAGTTTCAGGTCATTAGAAATAATACAAACTAACTTACAAGTAATTTTTGGCAAGAAATATGAGCTTGATTTAAGTCAATTCCTTAATACTGACAAAGTACTAGCAAAGAAGTACTTTTTCATCAAAGTACATTTTCAAGAAGTACTGGCAGTTTATTTCACTTATGACTAGTACCATTTCATCTACATTAAAGAAGACCTAAACAAGCATCTATATCTTGCTGAAAAGTTACTTTTAAGTCAGTTTTGTCTTATTTCAAGTGTGCAAAGATATTTGCAGTAGAAACTAGACGACAAATACTTGGTATGATTTTGTTTTTGTAGTATTGCCTGTCAAATATGCATCCAAAACAAAAGCTCAAGTCATGAAAAGTAACTTTTCACAAACAAAAAAACAAAATATTACCAAATGTTCGATTGTCCAAACTGAAAGACAGCAAATATCTTCCAATAAGTTTAAAAAATATATATTCTTTTTTGACTACATTTCCTGTTGAAATATGGTTATGTCTGATTCAAAAGAATATCTAGTCCTGCTGACGGATCCAACAGCTGAGGACACATCTGCTGCGCTCAGCTCATCAATGCTGCAAACGTGCATTAAAACCATCCATACTACAGTGGAAAATTGCTTTTTGATGCGTTTGAACTTAACAAGTGAAAAATCTGGCTTTTTCTTCAATACGGAGATTTGTCCTTTAGATCAGTTCATCCCAGACATGTTGGATCGCTTCAGGCCAGCCCAGCATCCAAGTCTGGCACACAATCAAAAGCTGCACCTAAACCCGAGGCTTTGAGATATTATTAAAGGGGATGGAAACACTTCAGATGACCATTTGCCAAACATGCACAGAAGCCCCGGCGCATCAAAGAGAAGAGCCCGACATGAAATCAGAGTGACCGTGGACTCTCCCACAGCGTGTTGGGTGTGTGTGTGTGTGTGGGAGTGTGCGACAGTTACAGCAGGAGATGAGTGTTGTAATCCAGCCGCTCTCAGAGGGGAGACAGACGGGGCTTTCTTCAAAAGGTCAGGTTCATTTTGTCTTCTCACACACTTAACTTGGTGACTGACCTTCCTCACGACAACTGCACAAACAAGCCGTTTTGGCCAGGCATGCCGGTGTCTGTCAGGCCAACCTGAAGACCAGCTACAACCGCAATCGCTGCCTGTTTGCAGAGGATTGTTACTGCCTGCCAGTCGGAGCTCGGAGGAATGCGAGCTGGTCTTACAGTGCATGTACATGTTCACACACCTAAATGAAATGTGTACACTTACTGAGGGGTTCAGGCAGTAAAAGCTACTCCCCTTCCTCCCATATCGGCTCCTCTGTGGACACAGAGCCCTGGGAGAGGGAAGCAAGGTGGAGCGGCAGTCGGCATTAGGGCTGGTTTCAGGTTTCTCCTGCCTCTGACTTGTTTTCTTTAGGAAACACTTACTGGAGCACCGACTACATCTGAGGAAGCGCTCACCTACATCACTTCCGGGTCAACCGGCCGAGGTCACGCTGCAATAAGATCAGGGAGCTGAAGAGTGGGGAACCGGAGAGCGTTTAAAATGCATGTGGAATGTTTTAGGTGTCTCCAGCCATTACCTTTGTGATTTCATTTAAAATGTTGTGACGTTTAAGGAAAACAAAAACCAATCAGTGGTTTAAAAGGGGAGTTTACGGGTTGATATTCCTTGTGAAAACCAATAATGTCCCAGAGTCAGTCCTTAACCTTCATCTTTCTGCATTCCTCTCCTTCCCTAATCAATGTTTGGGACAACCTGAAGGAGTGGGGGGTCTCTGGAGAAGAGCAAGATCCAGGAGCTCAAGACTTCCTAAGCAGCTAATGATATTCCACAGGAAAGAAGAACACAAACAAAACAAGGATCAAAATGTAGAGTTAAACATGGAATATGGAGCATCATCGATCAGTTTTGTTCTGGCATCCCAAAAGGGAAGAACAGGAGGATATTTGGACACACTCCAAACTGATAATTGCTTTAAAAAAAGAAAAAAGAAAAAAAAAAGACTATGTTTCTTTTGCCCTCTGGAAACAAACTTTCCAATAAGCCTCGTTCATTCAGACATAGCTAAGCAAAACCTCAGTCGTGCTGCCATAATATCTTTAGAAAAAGGCACATTTCTCTTTGCAACCATTCAAATCAAGCCATACTGGGCTTTTTCAAATTCTCCTGATAAATGTCAACATGCTAACTGAGGCTGAATGTACTAATATGTCCACTGATGGAAGAATCAGCAGATGTCCTTGAATATTTCCATATGTAGATAATGGTCATCTTTGTGTAACAACAGAATCAGGATTCTCTGGAAATTACCCAATATCCTTCCAGATTGTTGGGCAGCAACAATTGCCAAGACTCGGTGTTGTAATACAACAACATCTCCATTTCAAATAAAAACAATATACAAAGGTTGACGTTTCTTATAGTTTTTGTATCCAAATTTTTAGAGAGATGGAACATAATTTTTCTGGTCTTTTTCCAAAGTTCAGGAATTGGATGGGTCACAAAATACCACAACTTGAAAAACCCTTGGCTGAGCAAGATCCCTGTTATTTACTGTACCAGTTTATTCAACAGAGCAGCAAATGAAACGTTCAAATTTCCTGGGTCATCATTTCAATGCCTAGAACATTTGTGCTCCATGTATTTTTTGTGCACTACCTGCAAACTCATTTTATATATCCTTTCTCCAATGCCAGAGTATCTAAAACATCATGATAAAATCTCAACTTTCTAGACACCACACCGTCTAAGCTTTGCTTTAAAGCCAAAACTGTGTAATTTTATGATATTTCTCACCTGAAGACTCCATTTGAGGCGCATTTTCAAAGCCTTCACAGGAGTGAGAGACAGGAATTGTGCTCAAGGCATCAAGATGGATCAGTGGGCAGGTTTTCCACACCTCTGAACTTGAAAGCAGCGGTCATCTCTGCATGTGTTTTCTGAGCCTCTCCCTGTGCCTATTCTGACCAATGATCAGGTTAGACAAGTCCCTCTATTCAAAGCTACACAGCAATAGCGATATCCCCAAAGAGAGGGAGGAGGTGGAGGAGAAGAAGGGAGAAAAATCCTATCTGAGAGATTAACTCGCAGCACCCAACCGAGCCACTGCCGGGTTCACTGGCTCGCTCAGTCCTATCTTACCCACCAGTCTCTTGTTCTAAACCAAAGCATGTCTTTGATAGTCAACTAGAAGGAATCTGGAGGCGTTACAGGTTTCTTTTGTACGTTTTGCTGTGTACGCCAAGCCTGGGATTTCTTTTCTTCACCACCCCCTCCTCTTTTTTTTTTCTTTCCCCTCATCCTTCGTCTCCTGCTCCCCTTCCCCCATTTCAAACATCAAAATCAGTGAATCATAAATCTTCTTTGTTTTTTTTTTTTGGTTACCATCATAAACTTTTGTGTTGTTTGAATTGTAAGTTTCTGACTTGTGTGCTTCAAAGCGGTACGATCTGGGTGTTGACCAACGGTGGAGACCACTTAAAGAGTTTAAAGGCTTGGATGAGGGGTGGGATTTTAGACAGAAGACAAGTGGGGGTAGTTGGGGCTGTGTGGGTGAGGTTTGACTCCCCTTGGAGATTTTCTTAAACCCATTACATCAGCTTTTTTCTGCTTCACGGGCTCCAAGTCCGGGGCTTTTGTGAGGGTAGAAAATGACCTAAATTGACATTCAGAGAGGTTGTGGCTGGTTAATTGTGGCCAAGCATTTTTGGAATAAATAAAGCAAGCTTCCAGAAACCCTCACCTTTAAGTCTTTTATGAATTCTTTTTAGGCATGGCCTCCAATAAATGTAATGCTGTCATGTCCGAAATAACTCACCTCTCAATAAAACCTTTCAGATCCCAAAAGAAAAGAGAATGTCATCATAACAATAATGAGATGTAATAAAGAAATCAGAAAAAGAAGACATAAACACCAATTTGGCTTAAAATTAAACTGTTAAAGTGTTTGCAAGATTTGTGGGGCAAACATTTAGAACGATGATATAATCAACTAAAAACTGTTATTAAACTTATACGGCCACAGTCCATTTCCATGTAAACTTTTACAAAAACATTCACATTGGAAGCACATAAATGTGGGATTTCTTGTTATTGAATTACTGAAATTTCATACAGTATCTGATCAAAAATATTGGTATGTTTGCCTTTACTTATTAAACACTTTCAGATTTCAGTATAACGAAGTCTGAATCGTCATACTGAGACTTCAGGATAGGACTGACTCACCCTTTGCGGCCATTACAACTCCACATATCTCATGTCTACAAGATTATGAGTAGACAGTGGATCCCAGGATGATTTCCACCATGTGTATCAATTCCTATTAGTGTATATTTGGTGCTTACACAATCAAAATACATAGTTCTAAGCATTTTTAGAGTTTTCAAGTATTTGTGGATTTTAGCTATGTCTCCTGTAAATACTGGGTTCCAGTGTAGTGCTAAAGGGAATATTTGATTATTCTACCATGTAAACATTTGTGGTGTCAATCAATGATGTTCTGGCATTGAATTCTTCACTCCAACTCATTCCAAAAATGCACTATTGGGCACCAACGTCTTTGTATGTTGCATCATTAAGAATTAGTTTTACAGAAACTAAAGGACTGTCTGCTGAAAAACAACCAGATACCCATATCTTCCATCCACCAAACTTTACATTACTGATCTCCCAATAAGCTGACCAAACCAAAACAAAGCCATCAGTCTGCAAGGAAGAGAAACACGTTCCATTAATGCCTCTCTCTACACACGGTCCTTGAGGTAATTAAGTCTGTAGGCACCGTAAGACCCTTAAAACTGTAGACCATCTGATTTACCAAAGTTACTGTTGTTCTCAACTACTTTCACTTTGTTAGGATCCCTCAAATAGTTTGCCATGGAATATTTAGTAACTTTATGGTGCAGTCTGTTGTGGTGCCAAGTGAAAAATTCCCTGAGCTCCTGAAAATGAACCATTTCTTCATAAATGTATCAGTAAATTGAATGCCTAGCCACTCGACTTACACACATATGGCCTTCAGAAGTGATAAGAAAACCAGAGTTCAATGATTTGTGTAGGTGTCTAAACTTTTAGACCAAAAAAAAAAAAACTTCCATTAAGAGCAATAAATGTAGTTTGTTTCCAAACAATAGTGACAAATGGTTGTGACTTCAATCTTAACGGAAATAATTGTCATTATTACTTTTTAAATAATCAAGCAGCTCTACGTGGCGCATCGCGTCAAAGCATGGAGGCTTTTTGGACTAACAAGATCAAAAGAAGTTGACATTTATAGAAAACATGAGCCTTCCTCCTAAACAAAATGGTGTGCAGAATCAATGGAAAAGTGTGAAATAAGAAATGATGCGGCAGTATTTCTAAGCTCTACCCACATGTTCTAATCAAAAGGCTTCACAATGGCTGGCTTTAAAAAAAAAAAAAAAAAAAGAAAGAAAAAAAGGATGAAAAATCAATAGAGGCAACTCGCTGATGTGAGCAAACTGATCAGCTGCATATAGGCTGTCAAAAGCTAGAAGGAATGTCAAAAGAACCGCTGATCTCTCTTTTTCTCCCCTAACGTGATCAAACAGTGGTCCATTCCCTGGAGGAGGTCAAACAAAAGAGAGTGAGAGAAAGTAAACGGGAGCTTTGGAGCGCCATAGGAAGCCGGCCACCAGCAGCATAACCAAGCAGCTAGCACAAAAACAGCACACTGTCTCCCCAGCTTTCTTTAAGTTCAGTGGTGAGATGGAAAAAAAGGAAGAGTAGGCCAAGTAGGAAAATAGAAGCTGCAGTCAAACAGTGTGGGGTAAGGGCTCAATAGGGCCTGGTTACCCCGGTGAGGAGAACTCAGAGCTGCAACAATGTCCACATCAACTGTCCGGCTTTGGGCCAGGCCCCACAGAGGTGCATCTCAGCGAGCCTGGAGGTCAGCTGCGAGGACAAAAGAAAAATGGAGCTGGGATTTACAGAGCTGCAGCTTTAGGTGCGCGCACAAGCTCGACATGAAGCACTCTTTCAATTATTTCAAGACACCGAGGACCAGCTTTTCCTTAATTATGTGCATGGTTGCACAACGGGAGGTGCTATATGTTCCTTAAATCTGTAGATGCTAAAAATACAATGTTTCACAAGTTTTTTTAAGTGCTGTTTTTGAAATACTGACAGAGTGATGAGAAGCTCCTCAGTTTGGTGCTTTAAGTCAAGGCAACAAAGCAATTCTAAATGCTCAGAGCAATCAAAAACAACAGACCATGAAACAACGACAAACATTACATTTTGTCAAATGGCGTCAAACTCATCAAGAATAATAATCAAAAACACATCAAATGTATCAATCAGTGTTCCAGAAGTTTTTAATCAACTCTAATAAAGTGAGTTTTTAGCCTTGGTTTAAAAAGGAACTCAGTTTTTTTTTTAGTTTTCTGGATAGATTTGTGGTGCATAAAAACTGAATGCTGCTTCTCCATGTTTAGTTCTGGGGATGCAGAATAGACCTGAACCAGAAGACCAGAGTGATCTGGAAGGTTGACACAACTACAACAGATATTTAATGTATGTTGTTGCCGAGCCACCTAGTGATTTCTAAACTAAAAAAAGTTTTAGTGAGAACACTGGTTCTCACTAAAACCAAGAAGCTCAGTAGATGGTATAACACAGAGACAAGATTTTAGCTTCATTTTGGAGAAAACCAAGAAAATCACATTTGTACATTTTCTGTTTTGTGAAACTACTTTTGTTAGAGTAGTCCATGCATTCTAGTTTATGGTTTTCTAATGCTAAGACAGTTCCCATGTCATAAAAGCAGAGGAAATGCTCCCATTTTGGTGGTTTTACTAAAACTGTTTATAAAGTCTAAACATTTTAGACTATAATCACTGGACCAATAGGAAACTGCAATGCAGACATTAACTTTAACATTGTAAGTGACTTACCCGCTCACATGCTCATGAAACAGTTTCTAACAGAGCATCTCTGCTAAATATTGACCTAAGCCCCAGGCAGGGTTATTACAGAGAGGCAGAAAGCTTGAGGCAGAGAAATATTATTTTGGTTGTTCTCTGAAAAAAACCCTTAATGCGCATTTTTATAACAACTCAGTCGCACTAACTGTTGTTTGTATTTGAAATTTCACAACATATTAAAACATCTGTCCCATTTTTAGTTCTCTGCAGACTGATCCCACAAACTAGCAACTACAAAGGACTTTTATTTCCAATTTAATTTTCCATAAAGATCCAGCCACACCTCCTTCTGGCTTCTTGATAAACAATGTGCACACAAACTTTTTACGCACTCTCACTGTCCCTCGATGTACGCCAATAAAAATGGGGGTGAGGCTGCAGCGCCGATTGAACAAACAGAGTTCTTGGACCTCAGCCGAGCGGCGCTTTTGTCAAGGGGCACAGCAGAGAGACAAGGAAAAAGAAAAAAGGTTGAGGAGATGAGGAGGGGCGGCAGTGCGAACATTAAGGTTACTTTAATGGGAAATAAAAACACAGCAAGGCGCAAATGTGAGATCTGGTGAAGGTGGTCAAAAATGGAGATGTGATCAGGTAGGTGGAACCAAGAGAAGGCATTAACAACATCAGAGTCACGTTAGTGTCACGATTTTTATTTTTTCCCAAATGACACTGCTCATCCTTGAAAAAGGAAGCAAAATGGATTTGCAAGTGGCTTTCGGTCGTCACCTCAGGGCGTCATGAACAGAAGGTCTGGGCGTGGATCCATGTCATCCGACCACCGAGCATTAACCCACACCACCGCCTGGGGGTAAAGTCTGTGGATTTCATACATTCCAGTGTTGGAGGGCATTCACTTCATTCTGCCATTCAAGAGGTTTTGATTTTTGGTGCCATAAAGAAATTTGCTGTGACTGTACATAACTGTATTTTACAATAAAAAAACAAAAAAAACAGTTTTACTTAAATATAGGCAGCAGTTATCGTCAAAGAAAAGAACTTGGTTATGCACACACACCCTCACCTCAAAAGTCTGTTTGTTTTTTGGTGTGACAGAACTTTTCTATTTCCACAGCAGGGGTAAAATAAATGGTATACACGAGGGCCACAGAGAGAGAAAAGCAAGTTCTAATTGGTGTGGAAATAATTCCATTACCATATAGCTATCACATAAAGGATTATTTGTTCTTTTGATCACCCCAGAGAGCATTTATGAAGTCACTGTGGGATAAGCCTGGGCTCAGGGGCAAGGCCAGCCACTAGAATTCCTCCGAACATTTGTTTAGCAGCAGGCCAAGTGCAGAGCGGTGCACAAATGCAGTATTGTTCGTCCCGTTCTCACTGGCTGCGTTGCCAGAGGTAGGAGTCGGCGGAGACCGAACGAGAGACGAGAGGAAAGCAGAGGATTGGGGAAAAGGCAGACCCAGGGGACAACTGCCGCTCAAGAGTTAAACTTCAAACCTGCTTCACACACAAACACACACACACATACGAGCATTTCCTGTTAGGAACGACCACGGCGCGCTTTGAAAAGGTAATGAGCAACATCTAAAAGGAGCGGGCTGTTTCACAGTTGAGAAAACAGGAACTTTCTTTACCCTCAATTTCCAAACTTCCAACGTCAAGTTGAACATTTTCAGCTGAAGACCATCTGTTCCCTCCGTACATTTAGAGATACTTAGAGGCTCATTCGTCCCAAGAATTTGCTCAACTTCTGACATAACATGTGTTCATCTTTTTTTCAAGAATTATTAAATGTCAAGACAGAAACCAGATAAAAATAAGTCAGAAAAAAAACAAGATAACCAAAACCTTAGAGGTCTAAACATAGATGTGCAAGAATATTTGACAGTATAATATTCAATATAACTGAATTACTCTGGGGAAAAAAAAAAGCAAAACATAAAACAAGTGATGTTGGGCAGTTTGTGCTGAGATTTCATTAAATGTTGTTAAATGATGACAATAGTTGCAGTATTTTTATCCCTTAAGATTCTGCCTTGAGCTGAAAAACCTAAAACTGAGAAAATGTGCAAATTTCCAGCTTCATCACCTCAGTCTGGTGACAGACAAATTCAGTGTGTAAGTGCTAACAAGCAGCACTAACTAGGACTTTCAGTAGATCACAGGAAAGCCAAACATATTGCAGCAAAGTAGCTCTGTTTTTATCATTTTTACCTTTCAAAAATACATTTTATTGGACTTCAGTGTCCTTTGATGTCTTATTATATGTAAAAGAAAATGTATGCACATTTTATTTAATGTCGTCTTAAACTTACAATATTTTTACCAGGGCATGCTTAAATGAAATTAAATGTTCATTTAAGGATGAACATTTCTTGTACATTTCTTGTTCAAGAAATATACAAGTAACTACTGTTTTAGTAATACTAATCAAGATAAGCATATAAATCCCAACTATGAGATGCTAAATTCTGTATTTCTCTCTCTATATTTTAAAATAAATGGCTGTTTTCAAAAATGGCACGGTGTGGCTTCTATTTCCTACATTTATTAGCAGTAACAGATCTCAGAACTTCAATGTTCTCATATATCCTAGTATCAATTATTAAAGGTCAAAATTGGCCAAAAGCACAAAAACCAGAGTTTGGAGAACATCCATAAAATTTTTGTTTTTTCCCATTTTTTTTAAAACTGGATCTGGTAAATAACTATGAGAAGACAAAACGAAGACAAAGGATCAATGACAGGGATTTCCAACTCTGACCCTTCTCATTGTGACTTGACACTTTAAGTATGACACCTACTGCTATACATCCAATGATAATGCATACTAAAAAGAGAATGAGAGGACATTCAGACAGCGTGGTAAGTCTGGCCTATTTTTGCATATGAAATTCCACTACAGCTATGGGTCAGGACCTCTGGGTCCTTAGGAAAGAATGTGTGACTTGAAACGGGAGACCAGAAGGGCTGCTTGCATCCCAATGGCTTTCCAGCTGGGAGGACAGCATTCAGATCAAAGAGGCTCTGTGACTCTTCAAGATGGGCAGTTGGGACAGACGGCAAGGGCATGTGAAGGGCCTGGGAGAGCGCTCGCTCTTGGTGCATCACGTGTGAAGGCCCCATGCTCCGCTTAGACTGTATATGGCTCCTCTGCATCTTGTTAACTCGACGAGGCCTTGGCCATTCAGGCCCCCATGAGTCTGCTGGGGCTTGAGCCAAGCAGTTTCTCTTGGCCATCAATGTGGTACTAAAGCAGGATGATGCTCTTGTGATGACCAAAGTGGAAGGTTTTGTTGGAAAGTCAGCAGCAAGCCGATTTGTGTGATGCTGAAATTCAGCACATTTTTTCTGTCTTTTTGCCTCAACATACTGAAACAATATAACCATCTTTGCTATGGATAATGTTACTCGATCTGAACTGGTGAATCATATGGCTGTTGAAAGACAATTGGAAAGCATAAAACTAGGACTGGATGAAAAGGCTGGCAAACATATCACAATATAAGCATATCACATCAGTCAATATTGATAATTATTGATTTTTTTTGTTATAAATATCTGAAATATTGTCAAAATGATGCTGTAAACTTTCCTGTTTTCTCTTCACACCTTTATTTTACTTCCAAGCAGTTATGAGGCAGGGTGACTAAACCTTACACTGTGGAAGTTACTCAACAGGCAGTTGCTAGGTAACCGAAGAAAGAGCAAGTTGCTAGGTAACCAAAGAGTGAGTGAGTTAGTTGATGCCACTAACCTTGATTAACTGGCTGTGAGAGGTGGAGTTGTTAAAACCTTTCCATCTGCCTACATCCCCCAGAATACTGTGCGGTTCAGTGAAATTATTGAGCATTTTATTGGATGCATTATCTATTAATATTGATGTGTCTATCACATTATTGACATATTGTTATTGAGTTATTGACCAGCCATCCATCATCTTCCACTTATCTGAGGTTAGTTTGAGGAAGTAAGTAGTTCAGAAGGAAAACAAACTACAGTTGCCAACTTATTCTTTAAGATCGCAATATGTCTGTGGTATAAAAAGAAAAACTTAAAGCTCTGGAATAATCAGATGACCAAACCACCTGCCTAAAATTCATTTTGAGGTGTAGAACCAGTGGCTCTAATCTTAATCTCCCTATGGAAAAAGTCCCTTACCTCATCTTTAATGCAGAGGAAGCTCATTTTGACTGTTTCGATTCAGGATCTCATTCTTTATTTCATCTAATAACCACAGGCAAGGTATGGAAAGTAGACGGGCTGGTAAGAAACTGCTTTACTGCAGACAAGGCCCCAAGCTGTCTATAAATCCACATTTTCATCTCACCATCACTCATGACCCAGGAATCAAGTCATCTTGATTTGCATCGCACATTTTAGCAACAAGGCAGTTCAAAGTGTACAAATATAAATAATGGCATGCAAAATGTATTAATTAGACGTTATGATCTGTAAGTGACCAGAATCCATAATATATGGAAAAAATGAGCAGACTGTCAACAATATCCATGGGAGCGTCAGTTCACTCGACCTTTTACTATAATTTGACTATCCATGTAAGGCTACAACGTTGTTAAAGACATGCTACATCGAGTTTCACTGCTTTTGATTCACAGGCAGGATTCTTCCAAACACGAGATCGAAGCAAACGTTTCAAGAGTGTAGAAGTCGTACAGTCTGTCTGAAAACTTAGTACCCGACCTACACCACCAGCATAGATGCTGCACATCCTCAGGACACTGCTTATTTTGGCAGGTTCACAACAAGGTAAGAAATTACAAAAATATTTACCAGCACCTATTACTGATCTCTCAATACGTCCATGTAAAAACACAATGGAGAATACAACTGGTCCTGTGGACTCTCAGCTGCCATCTAGACCCGTGTGTATTAGTGTAACAAGTATGTCACAATAATAAGAACTGAGAACAGAGAGCCTTTTGTAGGGAGAACCATGATGACCAGCATCCCCTGTCAGGCTTCTGCCCCTATGGGAGAGATGAAGTCTCCAGAGCTCCAGCACCTTAGTCTGCCAGCCAGTCAGGTCTCAGCCTGGAGAAACCTGTCAACACTACCACAGAGGCCTCTATTCATCCCCACAAAGACAAAGCCAAAAGTGTACAAGCAGCCATCCAAGGCATCCCAAGCATCCAGATATCCACCAGCGATATCATTTTAGGCTTTTGTGAGGCTGTGTTTTAGTTTGCCCGCTGCTCAATCCCTTCATCCCTGCTCTCCTTCTTTATCTGTTGATCGTTTTGTTACAAAAAGATTTTCCCTACTGCATATTAACTGTATAAGTGAAAATAATTTTAACACATTAAATATGCATTACACGTAAAATTATTCCATTTCAATATAGACTCTGTAGAAGTTTTTTTTTTTTTTTTTTTACTCTGGAGACATAGGAATCTTAATCTTGAGCTCTTTGATTTATTTTTAACATAAAACAGATGGTTTGCATTTTGCTTTCAAACATCTTATTTCTCTGTTTTGATACTGAAATCCATTGGACTTCGTTTTTAAACAAAGCACTGATAATAATAATGATTTATAGCTTCGAGCCATCCTTTATAAAAGCAGAATAGTGTTTTTGAACATCCCACTGACCAGGCGTAGGTCAGGGTTAATCAACCAAATGGTCCAATTCTGGTAAACGGCCCACTTCAAGTAAAAAGTAAAACACTTGGATGTTCTGAACAGCCAGACAAAAAATAAATAAAATAAAACTGCAACATAAAATACAAATTTCTCAATCATAAATGAAAGTTGCTGAAATAATTAAACAGAAGAACTTTTTCAACAGTCCATCAACATTGTTACAAGTACTGCAAATATTATGCAAAAGAAAAAAAAAAAAAAAGATACTTGGACGATTTAGAAGTTTGCAGGAATTTGCATCTGCTTTAATTTGGGCTCTTTTCAGCCGGGCCCTCCTTTGGCTGCTCTGGGCCCCTGAACTCCAGTTCAGAAATCTCCACCTGCTGATAATATCAGCCGCCCTCCAGGATCTCCCTCCCCTCCTTTTCTTTTGGGCATGTGTGGCGGCCGCTGATAAAAGGGCTATAGATAAGAGGAAACACAAGCTGTGATGAGGAACACGTTGCCAGCCGCGAGTACCTCAGCGCAGTGGAATGGTAGGAGGAGGAGACGGATGGAGGAACTGAAGAAAAACCAGGTAGAAAAAAAAAAGACGACAAGAGTGGAAGCAAAAGCTACATTTGTAAATAGTTTGTCTTCAAACGGTACAGAAACCCTGAGATCCTGACTGACTTAGAAGTTTGAACAACCAACCATCATTTAGGATCAACACCAAAAAAAAGAAACAAAGCAACTGTCCATCCGACAAGAATCCAGATCGAACAATCCAATCTGCTATCGCTTCCAGCTGACAGTGCACCGGAACAAACTGAAAAAAGGAAAATGTAAATAAATCTGAGCTGCTGACACGAGCTGAGAGTGGTGGGGACAGGTGCCACAATGACACCCGCGACCTCCAGGGGATGTATGCATCCCATAGCGGTGTCCTCTTTCCAACATGGACACCGCTGGGACGAACCAGTTGGTCCACTTCACGGCATGAGCTTGGTACTTAACACAGACTGAACGGAAATCTGCTCAATTTTAAAGACTTTTTTTCTTCAAGTTCATTTGAACATTAAAATGTCTGTGCTTGCTGTTTCACTGCATCTTGTAGGTGGCCTTGCCATGTTTTAGATGTAAATAAATAGAGATGCTTTCAAGCCTGCTTTAAAATAGAGCATGCCCCGCTCTGGGCCTTGCTGCCTCCCATTGGCTCAGAATCAACTTAAAGTGTCCCGCTAATCCAACAGTTGTTTGGCCATGCTGAAAGTCACCTCTGAGTCCAGCTCTAGCACTCGTGTCAGGAATCCACAGGCTCTTTGCATACCGGGCAGCCGGATATCCTCTAGTTAAAGAGGGCCCTCTAAGCCAGGGACATGTGTTGGATGACTGGGAAGGGTGACAAGGGGTAGGGTTTTGTTTTTTTCTTCTTTTTTTTTTATTTGGGATGAGGTTGGTGGCAGGGATTTACAGGCTGTGCTTTAAAAGCCTTTAGAGTGACATCAGCATCACTTTGAGCTGGCACAGGAAGCCAAGTCCCTGGAAACTGGTCTGTTTTCTCGCTGATCCTCGGAGCTGCGCGCTGCGGCCGGGCAGAAAACTGCAGTTGTTCCCGTTCTGAGCCCGCCGATCTGCGGGACTCTGAATGGCTTTTGTGTTGCTGTCGGGACAGAACAAAGTGAGTTCAGGTTACTGCACTCCTCCTGTTATTGGCCCACATTGTCTCTAATTATTCCAGCAAACATTGACACAGCATGTGTGGTCTCACATTTATACACCCTCCCCTTTCCCTCCTGGACTGAACAAAAAAAAAAAAAAAAAAAAAAAGGGGAAATCTTAGAAAGGGGGAAAGGAAAAAAATGGAAAAAAAGAGACACTGTAATT
>NW_015115503.1:22240-68633 GCF_001443285.1 Poecilia latipinna
TGACACGAGTTGGGGGTTTTCCTTTTTTTACCCCCCCCCCTTCCCCCCCGGGGGAAAAAAAAAAAAAAAAAAAAAAAAAAAAAGGGGAACTCATGAAAGAGAGGAAGGGAAATGACGTGCAAACAGATGAACCTGTAATCTTACAGAGAAGATTTTACAGAAAGCTGCAGGGATTATCCGTCCTTTCAGGTTTACACACAACTTAAAAGTTTCGGTACACGACTCAGACCAACCAAGAACTTTGTCCAAAACACTACAAACTCTAATTTAAATTCTGAGCCTCTCTCATTGCCAGGGCAATACAAACCTCGGCTTCTGCAAAACAATAATTACAATGAACGCATGCATCAGTACATTACCAAATCCTCTGTCCATGAGCTTAGCTTGAAGCAATGTTGCAGAAAAGCCAACTACAGAAGTGGTTGCCAAAGGAAAAGTCATAACCTCTTCCTTTAGGATGGAGGATGTAATAAAAAAGCATGACTGAATCTCGCCAGTTAGCCTACTGTAAAATTGTCACCATCCTCTTATCACTTAGAAGCAGCAATGCCGGAAAACCTCAGAGTAGTGGCAGGCATGATGAGAAATTCATATATAAGGCTATCTGAGCGAACACAAACCACATTTTTAGTAGAAGGTATTTGAAATAAAATGGAGTGATTACTAAATTTCAAGCTGACAATGACAAAGGAAATGTGTTGACAGTATGAGCAAAAACTATGAAGATGTTTCATCAGTTTGGTCGAAAGACAATAAGGTTCAATTCTGTTTCACATATTAGATTCTAGAAAACTACACAACTCTAAAGTTAAAGCACCAGAGTTGGTGGTGCAAATATTTTCATACCAAAAGCAACACTTCTACATGAGGCAGCTGCAGAGATTTTAAAAGGAAATTGAATAATTCTGTAGTCAGCTGTTGTCAAGGCTACAGATATCATCTGCACCATTCCATTTTAAAACCAGCATAGACATTTGTTAATAATAGATGATGTTCATTCATCGTTAATCACCTGGTGGGTTCTGACTCAACAGGAGTGGAAGTTAAAATGTTCAATGTTAACAGAGAAAAAGGCGGCTTCAGAAGTGGAAATCCACTGCTGAGCTGGTTCTTGGGCTTTGGCATCCCTCCAATAGTACACAAAGAAGAAATCCAAAACCTCAGAGACCAATGTTGTTTGTCCAGCCTTGTCTATGGAGTCAAGGCATGGGCCTTTCGTCAACAAGATTTGAACAAACTTGAGGTTTTTTCAAACGGATGAGACGTGCTTGTCTCTACAAGACCTGAAAGAGACAAACGCCATCAGAGAATGTGATGCCAACTAAAACCAGCTATTAAAGTACAAATCAAGGAACACACAGTGCAGTGGTTGGACCACAGCGTAAGAATAAGCAATGACCAACTTCTCCAAAAGCTCTTGTAATGGCAAAGATCTGCACACTGCAGACCAAAACATGATCCACTTTGGAAAAAGCAACTTGAAGACGACCGAGGCGCCTCAGTCAAACTAAGACCAGTAAACATGAAGTGGACAATCCAAAACTCACAGTGTCTCATCTCCAATGAGTGGGTTTTGTGTTGAAGTTGTGTGGGAAAAAAAGATGAAAAAAAAAAAAAAAAAATCAGGACATCCCCCTGAAGAGCAACAATATGAGTCTTCCAATAAACAGCCATCACCTGGTTGTAATGAAGTGGGAATGCTACCTGGAAGAAATGGCCAATACCCACATTTAGAGCTTTGGACAATCAATATGTCTGTGTTTAAGGTGAAGGGTCAAGTTATTTGTGTTTTCTACAGCTTTATTTTAAAATTAAAATTCAATGTTTGTTCCTTTTTCTACACTCCAACTGATATTATAGTTTTTAGACTTTGCTTTATTCTACTGAGCTTTAGTCGTTTTAATTGACTGGAGTGGTAAATGCTTCCACCAGTAAATTGAAGCGTGGCAATGGCAACTTCTGAAATTTTGATAGTTTCTCTTGAAAAATGCTGAAAACTGAGCTAATGGCGACAACAATTCAACAAACGGTGAATACAGATACTAGAAATGCCTTTTTTATTCTTTCATATCTCTGGATGTTTACGTCCCTCCTACATTTTTGCCGAGGACAGCAGTAATGTTTTACAGTATTGCCTCAAAGAGAAATCAGTCTTTACACAGTCTCTGGCCTTGCATGATTTAATAGAGCCGGCTCTATTAAATCTGCATCCCACTCAGGTGTGCACTTTTATAGATGAGGCCAACGTCAAAGAACCTCCATAGTCTGGAGAATAATTCACTGGGGTAAACTTAAGAGTTCGACACAAACGCATGCTGAATATCTCTCTGATTCTAGCTGGTAAAACCTCTTATGCATATAACATGCATCAAATAAATGTCTTCAATTCAAACTCTCAAATCATATAGATGTTTCACCAGACTTCACACCACACAATGTTGATGCCTACATTTGATTTTGTTTCATGATTTCAAACATAAACTCTGTACAGCAGATCGAAGTGTGATCTGTCCCATATGTGCAACTGATGGACATTTATGCACCAGGTGAACTGCACTATATCCTTCCCAAAGCGTTATTTTATTTAAATATCACAACTTGTGTCATTACGACACCAGCCAAATCATTCATATGGATCCATCTCCACCTTGTTTTGAGGGTTCAAGGTGCAACAGTAGCCGTGTTTCTTTATAAATGCATGCAAAACTTGGTTGATATCCCACTGATGATGAAGAAACACAATTCTGCAATTGCTGTGTTTCCATTAAGAAACAAAATCACACGTGAATAAGTTTGGTCGCACAGTAAGTAATTTAAAAACATGCCGTGTCTTCATCATCCTACCACTTTCTGACATCATCTTCATCTTTTCTGTCAATAGTAACATCTGCTTATTGATCACATGACTCGTATGATCCGGAAAAAGTTTCTCCATTGCAGTTTGGCAAAATACACTAATTTCAATACACCTGACACCCACCTCATCCTACAGGTGGAATGAGGTAAATGCGAGTTTTTTTTAAATTGTGTTTCCATGAAGATAATTTATTTTTGGAATTCCAATTTGCACAATTATATGGTCCATTGAAACACAACTAGTTACAGGTTCCTTCAGGAAATGACAAAGAGGACCTGAAGATGTCCAAATGCTGCCTTCAGAAGAAGCTAAATTAAAAGTAAACTCAAATAGCACAGGCTTTATAAACAATAATTTAAGCAATTATGGCTCCAGCAATTAAAAGATTAAAATGTGTCATCTAAGCTCAAAGGTTAGCTTAGGTTAAAACTGTAAACAAATAAATATCCCTAGAAGTAAACCAAAGGCTAACTTTAGGAAAGAAACTATTTCTTCTGGATAAATCTAGTCTGAACATATATTTTGTGAAGGATAAAATGTTCCTTCCAAGAGTATACGGTGAGGCCACTGTCCAAATGTCAGCGCCACATACCCAGAGATGTTTACTTCGACATGCCTGCGGGATGCATGTCACCCCGGGGTGACAGTTGGACTTTGGCACATGCCTGTGGGATGCAGACAGCATAGCGACGGCTCTGAACTGGTTCATCTTTTTCTGTTATTCCCGTCATCTCAAAACCCATCTCTACTTTCTCTCAAAACAGCATTCTGAGAAGTTACATTCCCTGACATGTCAAGGGACAACTTGTCATTAGAGAGCCAAGTGTGTTTGGACAAACTGCCCATGGAATCACCCCAGAATAACTTGGCCTCTTCAAAAACAGCCAAGAATGAAAAGTGCTGCTGCTACAGAGACATGCGACAGAGGAATGGACCTGGATAAATGCGAGGTGCGTCAGTAGAGCGATACAAATGATGAAGTGCACCCTATATCCACAAAAATATGATCACTCCTTCCTGTTGTCACTCAACTCAGTGACCTGCTGTAATGGCCAATAAAGTAATATGAACAGATGGAGTGCAAGGACAAAGAAATGGCCACAGCTGGACAGGAGTTATTGTCCTGACCTTTTCCTGAGGATTTAGAAGGTGGAAATGGATTATGCTATGATTAAGTACAAAAAGGCAATGCATTAGACGGAAAATGTCAAATTGATTAGGCAAACTGATCAAAGTCTAGAGAAAAGTCAAAATGTTCTTTTGGGAGCATCGATTACTTCAGTGATCTTCTTTTAGCTTTATCAGCATCTCAAAATGTTTTGCATGATACACATGGCTGGTAAGTATGGCTAAGAAGTTCTATAAAAAGAATTATGTAAATATTTAGAATCAACGCTTACGATTCTGTGGACAGTTTTATACAAAACTGTGCATTACATTTGGACCGACTTTCTTTTTTGCCATGTGGATTTTACATGTTGGTCTTTTCATCCTTTTGGAGTTTTATAATTTTGCATTTTTAATCATTTTAATGAGTTAGAAAAATCAAATTGTCAGGTTTTTCCAATTCCAATAGTTTATTGTAAGGAGATGCAGTTACTAGGAGGTGAACTCTTTGTTTGATCAGGGTTCAAATATGGCAAATATAATAAAATGAGGTTGATGATGTTTGTGACGATGTATTACAACATAAAGAAAATTTCTACTTAATAAAAAGTACTAGAAATTTCAGTAGACAGGTACATTTCTAACAAGTACAAAGCTGAAGTTTTTTATAACTTTAGTTATTCAGGAATTACATTTGCAAATGGCAGCAGCTATAACTGAGAAAATCAATTCTTTGACTGATTTTCTGATTTGTGTTCCGTCTCCTCACTTTAAAATAAAAACGACCAGTTGGACGATCCTGCGACTGCCGACAAGCGCTACAGTCTCACTGTGCTGGAAAAAGGGGGTCTCTCCATCTCTTCAACTAGCAACAAAAGCTTTATGCTGCAAGCTTTGGCTTCCAGTTCATACAGGAACTTCAAATGAAAGACGGCGCAGGTGTTTACTGCCAGTTAAACATCAAAAAGGAAGCAAAATCACCAAACTGGGATCAGAAAAACAAGCACAAAGATATGCAAATAGCTAATAGCAGATTATAGCTGTGCGCTCTGAAAGCAAAACTGTGTCCGGTATGAAGCACCTTTTTGTGCCATCATGGAAGCCAACTACGAGTTATCAGCCTGCTGGAGGCGGTTTACAAAGATCTGTGGTCACGCTTAGCTTAGCACAGCACACATTACAGGGGAAGTAGATGTGCACATTTTATCAAACACAAACAGAAGCTCTATATAAACATTACAGAGACACTATGCTGTTCCAGCCGATGTGTACTTTGGAAACGTCCACTAGAATCAAAGTTTTCTGTCACAATGCAAACCTGTAGCAGTAGAGCGATATGTTCAGCTATCTGACTTTAAGCCTGAAAACACTCGATGGGTATGTCTTCTTGCACATAAGCAACATCTCCACCTTTATTTGTATGGGAGCGGATTTAGCTCGAAGGCCTGCAATTACATCATCATTCAGTTTTGCAGCTCCGCATATCAACGCTGGCATTAGTCATAGAGGCCTTTGAAGAGTTTGGCCCAGCCTTCGCTCCTTTTTCTCTCACTCTCTCTTTCCTCGCTCTGCTTCTCTCCCGCTCCCCCCCTTTGGTTCTGCCTTTGATGTTAGCACGCGGAACTGTGCCGAGCACCGTGGCCTCCCAGGACTCCCCGCCTCGACTGATACTATCTGCTCAGGCAGCGCATTCATGTGGTTTACACCAGCGGCAAGACTCCCGGCAAGCTATTCACCCAGCCACACAGGCCCCTCCCTGTTCAGGGTCCAGGAGTCGGAGCGAGCGGCGGCGGCGGCGGCATGGCCAGGGCCGCTGACAGAGAGAGGGGAAGGAAAGTAGAGTTCTGATACTTTTCCTATGCTGTACCACCAGTCCAGAAACAGCAGAAAGAGAACATATTTGCCTTTTTTAAAATAGTTTTCAGGAAAGACAAACCCTATAAAAAAATTTAAAAAAAAGTCATGTGTCCCCCGTGTTTTGAGAGGTACCCCTGATACAGGAACAATATAAAAGACATTTTTTATATTGAAAATCTAGGCCGCTTTCTTACTGCCAGAGCAGGAGCCGCGATAGATGCAGCGATATCGTTACTCAGGAGACTTGCGGCACAGCGCTCTGCAGGAAAAATAAGCATGCAGAGATAACCCAGCTTGTTCTCATCTGACCAAGCAGGTCCAATCCATCACGCCTCTGGCCTCATTATGTTACTGCTTTAGCACTTTGTGAAAATACTCATACCCAAGTTTTCTCACATTTCACACAAAACATTTTCATAGGTTCTTATTTGACAAACCACATCAAATTAGTGGATAATAGTGAAATGAATATGAATGGCTTAAGTTTATTTTATATACAAATGAAAGATTTGCATCTTTCTATGCAGCCACCAAGAGTCAATACTTTGTTTCCAGTTTTATCCAGTCTTACTTCTATAACAGAAGTCAGGCAGATTGGACGGAGAACATCTGCAACCATCAATTTTCAAGTTTTGTCAGAGTTGACAATTGGATTTATAGCTGAACTTTGACTGGACCATTCTAAACATATAAATATGCTTCATAGATCCATTGAAGCTCTGTTTTTCCTCCTGCGTAAAGTTAAACTTCATTTCAGTTTCATAGTTTTCTTCCAACCTTTAACAGTTTTTCTTCAACCCCTTTCCTGCATTTCCTACAGTCCAACTCCCCATGATTCCCTTCACCATGGAGCTGCAAACACAATGTTTCATGTTGGGGAGAACGTCTTCAAAGTGATGTTTACCTTTACTTAACCGCCACATGTGGCGTTTTGCATGTCCCTTACTGGTTTCTGCTGCATGGTTGCTGTGTCTCTATATGGCTTCTAGCAAACTTCAACTAGTGACTTTCTTTCAACATACGTCGCCTTCTTGGCATTCTTCCATAGGTTTTTAGAGTACATAACTAACAGTTTTCTCCTGCAACTCCTCCAGAGTTACCTTAAGCCTCCTGGCGGTTTCTTTATTGGCCCATCAGTCATTTTTGATGGGCCCCACGTCTGTGCAATAGTCTTCTCATTTTCGGATGATGGATGGAACATTGGTTTGTAAGATGTTCACAGAGTGGAAAGCAGACTATACTTAGTAATTACATGAGTGAAGGCAATTTGACTTTTCTAAGAGTAAAAAGGGGGATCAACATGAATGCAAACTAAAAAGCACACCTTGTAAGCAAAAAAATTAACATGAAAACCTTAAGAGTTCAAGGAGTATGAAAACTTTTGGAAAGCACTGTGCCCACAGGTGGACACACATAAGGAGAAGGTAGAACGGGGTCTGGGATGTGAGAAGACATTAGCATTTTGGGCCAGAAGCATTCACCTGAAATCAACTGGAATGCTGTTAATGACCTCTGCAACAGCTGCAAAGGAATGCATTTACAAAAAGATGAAAGAAAAAACCGTCTCTGATGCCTTTGATAAAAAAGAATCACGCACAACCAGTCGCAACAGGAAACTAAAGTGATATTCTTCACAAAAACCTGTATATTAAAACAGCATTAACATCAACATTGTAGATGGGCTTGCACATTATGCAATGATGCACACAAAAGACAGAACTTTGAACCCAGTGTTCCTGGAGTTGGGTAAGTAAGGAAGATCTCTGATAAGTCGAGCTCTCCTTCATAAAAACAAAGATCAGAGAGACGACCGACTGCTAAAAATAAGCAGAACAAGGAACATTTAAGCAGGAAACCTGCCCTTCTGTCCACCTACCTTTCTAGTCCATTGACATAAAAAAGTTCAACAAAGGAGGCAGTTGGCATTGTGGCCTTTCACAGTTAGTCAGCACATTCCTAACCAACAACAAAAGGATGCCTCTGCCTGGATGAGCTACTACAAGCATTGTCATTTTATAACCCTCGACCCCTTAGCCTTTGTTCTGCAGACCCCATGTGTCAGTGGATAAAAATGTGGGATGTCAGGATGGACTGTGCCTTTCAGCACCGTTTCATAAAACGAAGGGAAGGCACACCATGTGTTGCGCAAAAAAACAAAATCCCACTCAGGACTCCGGTCAGTCAGCGAGTTTTCAAAGCCGCCCGAGATAAAACAGAAGACAGAGATAAAACAGTTCTCCACCCGCCTGGATGCTTTTCCCAAGCATCGTTCCCAAGAAAAATGTGTAACCTCTGGGCAAACTGGCTAATGCTTCCTAATCAGAAAAGCGTCGAGGGACAAAACAAGACACTCAGACATACAAACCTGGACACATAATCAATGTTGGATCAGGAGGGGAGCGACACAAGGGAGCAGCTGTCCCCTGAGAGGAGAGAAAGCTGGTCGGACAACATCAAAGCTCAGCCAGTCAGTCCGTTGCTGCTGGGGCCACCAGTACCAACACGCACTGGTTTTAGGTAGATCTGTCCTCAGACGGGGAGAGAGTGAGGCTCAGAGGCACAGGTGTAGAAGTCAAGATCAAAAGAGCCAGAGGTAGGAGAGGAAAATGAGTTTGGAAAACAGTAATATAACGTTTGAAAAAGATTAGAAAAGTGCAGAGAGATTCACCAGTAAACAGAGAAAACACTGAAATGCCAACCCACTGCCTCTCAGCTGGTTAAAATAAAAATTTTCATTTTTTTTCCCCCTCACTTGAAAATAAACCAAATTGTTAGTGGAGACAATGAGATCACTGATGTTTGTAGCAACTCCTATCAACAATGATGGACACTGCTGTACTCTTCCCATTATGTAGTGAATATTTGATGTCTTTTTAGCACATTTTATTGTTTTTTACTTTTAATACTTTGTCTCTTTTTCATATTCACATACTTGCTGTAACATTAATTGTTCCACACTCAAGCTCCTCAAAAGTGCTGTAATTATTTCTCATTACATAATGCTATCCAATTAAATAAATGACAATTTCGAAGATTCATGTTTGGCGTTAACTTCCGATTTATTCCCCACTTACATTGTTGTCATTTTCAATAAACTTAGAAAGTTGTTGGAAAAAGTTTAGCTACTTATGAAAAAAAGAAGAATTATTCTTGTAGCAAACAACTTGGTGACTCATGAGTGAGCACCTGTTACGCACACAAATCCCTCTGTGTGACGATCTGTTATTGAAAATGTTCTAGTAAGCCAATCCCGTAGCTTCATACTTAATATTAAACAGTCATAGCATAAGCAGTTTTAGATTATGCCACGTTGTTTGTGCACCCAGTTTGTGTCGTTACTGTGCAGAACCTGCTGCTGCCAGGGAGTGAAATCAGGCGTGGGTTTGCAGACAAAGCAAAGAAGAGCAGAGGAATTAGCCCACACCTTAGTGCATTGTCTACCTCTCATTGAGACAACTTAAGCTAAACTATCAGTATACGTCTTTTATATACACAAATAAGTTTATTAAATAAGTGTAGCAGGCTGGTAGTGCCCTGACAGTCACTACAAACCAAAATATCTTAACTGGAAAATGCATTTTAACTTATTTTGCCTTCAGACAAGTAAAGTTTCAAAAAGAAACTCTTCAATTGTGAAGTGAATGTGCAAACAGCTACTAGCTTAAAACTTGGGCAGCAAATGCTCCAGATAATTCCTTAAAAAAATTCACTGTGCTGAAGTACACAATTTCTTCAACCAAAAATTAAATAAGCATTTCCTGTTGTCATTGCTGAAGTAACATGAAATGATATAAGAGGAGTCGATGGGAACATCTGCCAGTAAAACAGCCTCCATATACAGGCTCCCAAAGGACTCAATTTAGTTTGAGAGACTACTTAGCCTTAGCTGATTGGTTTGTAAACATTACTTGAAATCATCCACTTGCAGTCTAGGACGCGTAACAGTTTTTGGCTCCATTTTAAATACCACACTGGGGGCGAGACGGTGTGTAGGAAAGGGCAGGATGGGGGGTGAGGGGGGTGTTAAGCAAGAGAAAGAGAAAAACAGTTTAGTCTGTTCTATTCCAAAAAGAGGAGAAACGCAGCCTCAAATTACTTTGGCTGAGACATGAAAGTGAAGCAGGGTGGCGGTTAAGAGACGATAGCACTTAAAATACAGCTGCAACCACCAAGCCAATAACTGGAAAAAAGTAGGGAGCGTCGCTTTCAACCTTTCGAAACCAGCGTTTGTGTACTCTGCTACTGTTGCTTTGGCGTTGGGAGTGGCCCCGGACCGGGGCACCTACTGTCTGGGCCCGGGCCCCATTATAGCCTCTTGGGGTTTCCAGGCTGCGGTGAGAACGCGCACTGGATGCCTTAAACCACTAAAGCTCTCATTATAGTCTAAATGCAGCGCGACACAAGCCCTGCCAAATGCAAGGTAGGAGCTCCAGTATTCCAGCGCATCGTTGTCTCAATTGAAAACCACCACTTTCCCCCCTGAACATTTAGTCAGTGGGAAACAAAAGGCTGCAGGCTCTTCAGACGCTTCAGGAGATCAAGTTCAAAGGTCAAACCGCTCGTGGAAGTTGAGAAAACTAGCCAGATCTTTTGTTTTTTCTTTTTTTTTGAAGCAGGATTCAAGGGATGCTCTGTCCTCTCAGAGAGGAAGTCAGGAAAAAGCCACATTATTCCCTCTGGTTCTGGCCGACGACGCTATGAGTTCCATCTGGAGCTCTGCGTGCCCCTGCCACGTCCCGGCTTCTTCAGTCGCACGCCGACAAGTACGGCTCCACTGGAAATCAGAGGCAGATGTGAGCTCGTGCATCTCCAGGTCGCCCGGCGACAGGCAGAGCGGCGCAGCGATGAAGAGCGCAGAAATGATGAGCGGCAGATGGCCCTTCGCTGCGAAGCGGTACGGATCAGGAGAGCTGTCAGCAGCAAGGAGGATTAAAACAGTGAGAAACGTCCGTCCTGGGCACTAGGGCTGAAACGATTAATCAGATCAATCGTGAATATTGAAATAATCGTCACATAATTTAGTAATCGATTCATCGTTAACTGGAGTATACAAACTCAACAGAAGGTCATTTGATGCAAAGCAACACAGAGCAGAAATTGAGCCACAACTATATAAAATATATACACACATTTTGCATTCAAGCTGAAAAACACTTTTGTCTGTAAATATTTTACCCAGAACTCCTCAAGTGGCATGGTTTTAGCTTCACCCAAATCAAACTCACCAAATCAATCAGGTTCAGGTTATAAAACAATATTTCAAGTTTGGAACATCTCAGGGAGTCAATCAGTCATCTGGGAACAGAGAAATGATGAGACAACTCCAAATCATCACATGGCCATTCATCTAAAACGAGCTTTAAACACAATGAAGCAATCAAAAGAAGCAGCAGAGATCCACATCTGAGGAGGGAGAAACAACTGACAGAACAGCAATTAGTCCTGCACACCTCAAATCTGGCTCCAATCACCCACAGTGTGTAACACGGTAGTGGCAGCATCATGAATGCATCATTTTCTGCAGCGAGTTGATAGGAGCTGGAGGAAGCTAGCTAAAGAAGAGCTGGGACAGGACAACTTTAACCATACAGCAGAGCTACAATGACCAAAACACGTTACTGTGTTTAAACTACCTAGTAAAAGCCTTGACCCAAGTCTAAAAGAGAGCAAGAAAAATGATGTTCAGGGACTTTCCATTTGATTTTAATTTATTCAAGAAGTTTTTAAATATGGAAAGCTGGTAACCCAAGACTTACATTGGCTACTGCAGTGAAAGATGTTCCTACAATGTTTTGATTCAGGGTTGCTGAACACAAATACACGCCTACGATTTTTACTTGATAAAAATTGTGAAAAGCATGCATCATTTTCCCTCCGCTTCAAAATCAATCACTGCTTTGTGTTTGTCTCTCTCATAAAATCCCAATAAGAAACACTGAAGTCTGTGATAGTAATGTGAGAAATGCAAATCAAGATCAAGTGTAATGAATGGATATATTTGGAAAGCAGAGCATTAGAAGCTGAGTAGACTTTAGTGGATCAAATGAACAAACATCCAGTTTCCTAAATTAAAGCTTCTCCATTTAATTGCTCTTGACACAAAACTGCTGCTTCTCCATTTCCCAAGACACTAAAAGAGCTATAACGCCGTTTTTTTTTCTTCAAAAGGAGACGACATACATACACAACTATCTATATTTAGAAATGTTCCGTGTTTTTGAGAGAAAAAAAAAAAAAAAAAAAAAAAAAAAAAATCAAAGCTCAGTCAAAGTTGCCATTCAGCTCCTGTTGCTACGCAGACACTGACACTTTAAAATGATTTATAGAGCTGAGCTGTGGCAACGTGGGGACTGGCTGGAGGAGCCTGGGGTTTTGGCAACCGGGCCAAATCTACATCATCGTGCTCCCCAACCCCGACCCTCTGAAAGAGAGCAAAAGCAAATTAACTTAATTTATTATTTTTGGCCCCAGCGGCGTGTGCCACTTTTCGCACTCTTCAGGCAGAGCCGAGGCTGTGTTAACTTCAGGGAATTCGAAAAGGAGAGTTGGGAGAGTACATGTGGTGATTGTGGTTGGATCTTTACTCAGGAACAGAGCCAACACAGCCCTCTGCCCCCCCCCCACTCCGTCTGCAGTCCATTAGAACCCATACCTGCTCAGGGTTCTGATCAAGCAGCAAAAAAAGACCAAAATACTCCACAAACCCAATGTTGTGGTTCCGAGGGGTCACACTTGATAACTGAATACTACCTAAATATTTGGTTTAACATAATTTCACTTCTTAAAACATCACAAGGATTTCCAGAAACTTTACAGGAATGTTGTAACGCTATAGAACGTGATACCCTTTAAAAATTATGTTCTCCAGATTGTCATTTATTGCCAGTTCCGACTCAGAAACCTAAAAGGGGGAATATATATATATATATATATATATATATATATATATATATTTGGCAGAATAGAAGGTACAAGAAATTTAAGACAGTTGCTCTGCGTTGGACGGGCCGCCGCTCATTACAGCCCAAGCTGTCTCCAAGTGGTCAGCAGCTATGTTTGTAAAGAAAGGAAACCTAAATAGATGCGGGTTCTGATGTAAAGCTGAGGTCCGGCATAGCTGTGCGGTTACGCAGTGGCGCCGAGTGACCATCACTATCCCTACCTCTGTTCACCACATATCGGCTTTCTCCTAACGTCAAAGGCTCTTTGGAGAAAAACAAAACTGTAGGGACGCATTTAGAAGATGCTGAGTTGTACAAACAATGTAGATGAGCAAAGAGGAGGAGGACAAACGTGTCATGGTGGACACTTTGCAGCAATGCAACAATGCAGCATCCCTCAAATGATGCATCAAAGTCAAATGCATGTTTAGCTTCTAATTCTGCAGCTTCCCTGCAACAAATCACTGGTAGCCGAGTTTCATCTCCAGAAAACTGACCCTAAACTAAAAGAGAACTTGTGTCTATAATTTTGTAAGTGCAGATCAACTTTACTGCAGTTTTGGTTTTAAAGGCAACTAAATATATGCATTACCCAGAAGAGGCTTGGAAATATGAAGGGGAAGAGGAAAAAAGAATTTGAAGGAGCTGTGCACCTCAGGATTCTATCAAGTTTAAGGTCATTAAAAGCCCTGGCACTGCACAAGAAGAGAACTCTGTGCTGCCCTGTAGTCGGTGGCCAAGCAGATTAGGAAAGAATTAGCCCATAAAACTTCAAATAAACACCTTGAAGCGAGGAAAAGCTCCATATTTCCCCCCGACTCCCCCGATCCGAACACTTGCAGCTCCGGCCAAGTGCACTTGACGCGTTTAGGGTCCAGGAAATAAAATATTACATATTTGTATGAAAGTTACTTTTTTTAAATGCAACAACAGCTAAAAAAGAAAAAAAAAAGTTTAATGTGGGCGAATAAAGCCTTTATATTTGGCAAAGTACAAATTAATGTTTATGTTTGGAACTTGGTAGCGATCATGTGTGCAAAACAATTTTACGCGGAAATTTGCATTAGAACGTGATCCAAAAAAAGTCAAACATGCGCATAAATACACGCGTAGTGTTGCTGCTATTGCGAAACACGTACACACACACACACACACACGAAAACCTGCTTGGTGAAAGTTTACGAACTTTTCACAGCGCTCTGCGATGCGTTACCAAAAAAAAAACTCCCGCTACTATTTCAGCGCAAATGACTGAAAAGTGCGCACCAGTTATCAAACAAAATAACTTGCAAGAGCATGTTTTCCCTGTGAATGAATTCCACAAGATAGGAGCCATCTTGTGACCGCATATGCTTGAAGGCTTTAGTACCATCCTCTCTCTCTCTCACACACACACACACACGCGCGCACGACATATCTTGTCAGCTCCCCCACAGCCACTGTGGAAAAAAGTTTTATAGAGGGCAGCTTGGTGAAACTGCAGCCCGATTCTGGTGTCGCCCGGTTCTGCGGAGCAGCTTAGAATAAAAACACGTACTTGAACGATCTCCCCCTCCGCGCTGATAGTGGCTCCAGCTTCGGAGAACCGTCCCTGCAAGCCAGTCGTGTAGGTAGTATAATCCCCATTGGGACTGGACTCGAACAGCACCACTTCCACAAAGGCTGTATCCTTGGCGAGAACGGCGCCCAGAGAAGCGGCCAGCAGCCAGATCACCGGGACCACCGAGTCGGGCACCCGAGCCGAGCCTCTCCTTAGGAAAATCATCATCTTGCCGGCTTGATCTGCGCCGATCGGGACATAATTTCACACGGATTAATTAATCGGGTGAAGGTAATTGGAATCAGGTGTAGTCGCTGTGGGCGATGCCTCCCAAAAAAAAAAAAAAAAAGAAAAAAAAGGGAGTCGGGATTGTGCAATAAAAGCTGAGCCCCTGCGCCGAAGCGTGTTTATTTCACCACTGCGAGCCTTGTCAATTACATTGCCTCAACGCTGCCTCGCTTTCTCCCTCCCTCTTTCTTTCTCACCCTCCTCCTCCTCCTCTACAAAGCGGATCTCCTTTGATCTCCAAACACGTGATTTTTTCTTTTTTTCTTTTTTAGTTCCCCCCACCCCTCCTCACTCCCAAAAGGGCTTTATCCCCACCCACCAGTCTTTCTGACCCTCTCCTTTGCACTCCCCACTCTGAAGTGCCAGCACTCAGTTAAGGAGGCACCGCGGACTTTCTGTTCGTCCTGAAAGGAGGCCTTTATTGTTTGAGGGAACTTCAAGTTACACGGTAACGTTTGAGTTAATTGAGTTCCCCCAGTTGGACGTGAAGTAGATCCCGCGTGTTCGACCCCACGTCTCGGTCCCTGGCGTTCACGCGCTGCTCTCTCCCGCAGTTTCACGTGCTCGCCATCCGCGGCGCCACCTTAAAACAAACACTACCCTCCTCAGGACGTTTCATGATTTACCCGGGCTAATTTTTTTGATCACATTCATGTTTGCTCAGCAACTGACTATGAAATTTGTACTTGTTGGAAAAAATTATGCGATTAATAAAATTACAGTGGATTTTATAATTTTTTTAACGGCACAAATTGGAGGATGAACCATGACCAATTTAAACCCATTAGGTAAATTTTGTGACAACAAGTTTAGAACTGTTTATCCAAACATTTTAGACATGTAAATAATAATAATAAAAAACATTTTAAATGTTTCTGTCAACAAGTAGTTACAATTTTCAAAAAGTGTTTTTTTTTTTTTTTTTGGATTTTATTTCTGTCTTTTGGAATGGGTGAAAATGTTATAGGAAATAAAAAAAGCGTACCTTAATATTTTTTTGCCACGTACAATGGCTAAAGTCCAAAAATAATGTTTCATATCTGTTGGAGAGGACATGTTTACTCAACATTTTCAAGGAAGTTTCTGATGTTTACACATCAGATGTGTAGTTGGTGTGCTCCTAACTGTTGAAGTGAGAGTGAAAACAGGTAAAAGTGAAAGAACTGTCTGAGCCTTTCAGAAAAATCATTGCAGCAGCTTATGAGTCAGATAACAGTTTAAAAAGGTCTGAAAATAATTTGAATTCAGCCATTCCTGTGGGCAGAAAACATTTTACTAATGGAGGACGTTCAAAGCAACTGAAGGTGTCTATTTTCAGGAAAACTTAAACAAGTAGTTTTTCAAAACAAAGGTCTTGTTCTCAAAGAAAAACACAAAGGCTATCCACACCTGGCAGATATATCTTGTTTAATGAGATAAATTCAGGTTAAGATTTGTTTTTTTGTGCAATCCATTAATCCTAAAATAGCATTAAAAACTTCTCTCTAGTAATTCTATTTCCACAAACCCAACAAAGGTTTTATAAAGTTCACATCGTGACACAATCCAATCCATGTTTTAGTCATCTGATTGTGAATTAGATATGATTAAATGTGTAGGCCTTGTAATATCTTGAGCTAAAAAGCCTGAAATTGTGAAACAATCTGTGTGGATTGCAGGTACAATCCATGATAAAAATGCCACCCTGGTTGGAGAGCCATGTTGCTAAGACAAAAAACTACCCAGGCTGACTTTTTTTTCTTTCTTTGGATATTTTTAGTATTTCATCAGCTAAATTAATGGCACTTAATTTGTTTGAACTTCTAATTGATTCCAATTTTAACAAAGCAGCTAGACAAGTCTGAAAGCCAGACCAAAGATAAATTCAGATTTTTGTTTAAAGGTGAAATCACATCCATCTGGAGAAAGTCGCTGGATCGAAAATTGGCTGCAGGTGTAGGATTAGTCCAATGTCTTACAAAAAGTGAGTTAACTTTCTAGTTTAAAAACATAGCAATCATCGTGCACTTTCTTTTTTTCTGCATAATCAGGTTCTGTTATTTGCTACTGAAGATAAAGCCTCCATTGTGCGGCTTCTATTATGAATAGTTCCTGCTGAGCATCTCCTGCCTGGTGCCTTTTTTATGCTGTCTGTGAGACTTCATTATGTCTGGAAATAAGTGCATTGTTTTTCTAATGGCCACAGAAAGCAATTGAACTGTGAAAGTGGTGATGATTCTCCACATGTACTGTCTTTTCAATTAACATACATGTTTTTTGCATTGATTAAAGAATAATAACGCATAAAGCTGGTGAACTGGAAAAAAACTTCAAAACAAATGAGGTCTTTACAATGATTTATGTTCAAAAGGAAAACGCAGAAAACAAGGTTTCATCTTGCTGTCAGCTGTGTGGCAGTGCGATTATGAAAACCAACTGTTGGGACTTTTTAGGTCAGGAATGCTGCCGCCCCTGGAAGATAGCTGGTCAACATGTGTTTGGACTCAAGAAAAGAATGAAAGAAAAAAGGAGAAAAACAGTTCAAAGCCAGAATTCGAGAAGTTCTTCAACGCCTTCAGAATAATTTAGAGATTGCATCAGACGTCACTTGGTTTTATGAATCCTGATCCACACCACATGTCACAGAGCTGCTTTGTGGCACTCTTCTGTCACAAACACCCCCCAACACACACACACACACACACTTAAGAAATGCACACAGGCTGTGACCACAAATGAATAAATACATAACCAATGAGGTTCTGAAAGCAGAACATTTGACGATTCATTGATGCAAATGAATTAGATTGACATTCTCAGCTGATTGATGTGCCACACCCTGCATCAGGTCAAGTTTCTGATCCAATTGCTCACATCTGAGCAGGAAATTCTTTGTAGCAAGTTCGCCCTCTGCTGGTTGCTGCAATTTCGCAAATTAGTGCAACTTTATTACATTTTGACTTCCAAGATTATTTAAAGTGGAGACCTTTAGTGAGTATTTGAATTATTGAATTGTTGAAATCTTGAATTAAGAGCAGCTGTGGGTCTCCACATCATGTCTAAACTCAGATTAGCCTGAAATAATTAGCTACTGATTCAGGCTGACAGGACCTGATGATGGAGAATGGCTTACTGCAGAACATTATTGTGTAGATTCATCCAAAATGCAGAAGTCTACAAGGTGAAGCTTGAGAATTTATAACACGTCTGTGTTGTGAATTGTTTGTGCTGTTTGAAAACAAATCAAACCAGTGGGTGGAGGTTTGCATAGTATTTGCACTGAGGTAAATTCAGAAAAGAGATGGTCAGAAAATGCTATTAATACTGGAAAAAAAAGTCAGTTGTGTACGACTAGGCTCTAGTTTATCACATAAAATCCGAGGGAGACATTTTAAAGTTTTCAGTTGTAATTTGACCAACAGTGGAAAAGTTTAACATTTTGTGTTTGGCTGCCTGTTGGACTTTGTGTAGTCCTTTCAGATGTTCTCTTCTCATTGGTATAAATAGTAAATAGGGAATTTATTTAAATGTAAAGTCAACAAAAGCTCACAAGTTTCTAATAATAAACCCAGTGAGAGCATTTGAACATGTCCTTCAAGCAGCCTCAGTAAATCGCCCCTTTGTTGCCTGAACAGCGCTGACGTTTGTGTTTTAATGAAGAATAGAGACGATGAGGTGGCCGGGTGTTCCAACATTCATCGCTCCCAGAAGATCACGACGGCACATTATTACATAAAGCAATTAGGGGCCTTCCTAATGCCCGATTATTGGAGATGCTTTCCTCATAACGACACTGGATGAGGACAACCATTGACTCCAGCCAGCACAGTACGTTTGCATGGTTGCAATGATGTCAGCGGACCAACCGCAGTGGGAAATTCTCCTGCAGTGATCTACAGCAAATTATATGTTTAGAGGGCAGAGGGTGGAGAAATACCAGCATACAGGAAGGGATGAGGAGGAGTCATTTCATAGTAACAACGGTACAGTATTCACCACAGCAAACAAGCTTTTATAAGGATGGAGACTTATTATAAATACCATAAAAATAAATATTCATCTGATGACATTTTGAAAATCATGACAAAGTGGAAGCTTTAGGAAAAATAATTAACCGTCAGTCATGTTTTGAACTGTGGATGGAAGCTGGAATACCAAGAGAGAAACATACATGCACTGGGAAAATATTCAAACTCCATGCAGAAAGACTGCAGGCTGGGATTCAAACCCACAACCTTCTTACTGCAAGGCAACAGTTCCACCAACTGTGACACCATGTAGCCCCTATCTGGACCTGGAACTAAAATAAATGGATTAATATTTTTCTCATTAAAAAAAATGTTTTTTAGTTCTATTTATGTGTTATTTTTTGCTTAAGATACTGAATAATAAACATATTCAATTCAGTTTTATATTTTTCCCTTATATTTTCATATATGTCATAGTTATTGGCTTTTATCTATCCTTATTATTTTTTTTATATTTTATAGTTTTGTTTACTTATATAAATAGCCTTTTTTATTTTATGCAGTTTTCCAGCATTATTTAAATGAAGCAGATTTGTTTTAGCAGATTTTAATATTTTTTGTACATTAGCTGTTTTCCATTTATGTATTTATTTAGTTCTAATTTTTTTTGAAAACCTTTTAATAAAATCATTGTAATTTTTGCAACACTATTGTTGTTCCGTACCGGATGTGGTTATTATACATATGCACCATATGTAAGTGATACATATGGAATCAGTTACAGTTTACTACTTGTTGGAGTAAAACACATCAGTCATTTTACATTTGAGTTGTTTCAAGATGAGAAATAGTTAAGAAATGAGGAACATAAAGATCTCCACCAGGCGCCAACGTTACTCTCCTGTTTTCGCTGATCGGACTGTTACAGTGTTAAACTGTAAAAAAAAAAAAAAACAGTCTTCACTTTGAGTTTCCTGGATGATAAAAGTGCTTTTGTGTTCACAGCCAAACCAGGTGCTATTAGAATGCATTTTATTTGATCAAAGTTTTAGTGAAACAATTTAACCTCCAGTATCAACTGTACCATGGCTGAACAGCAGCATCAAATGTCCGGGTGTTCTCTGATTTTCAAACAGCTCCTAAATAAACGCAACAGACTTTGAAGTCCCAGCTCTTCAGGGACTGGGACCTTTTCCTGCTCGGACGGCCCCCCTCAGATCTGGCTGGAGGGGGAACGTCTACTTTGAAGTGCGGACCAGACTGGAGGAGATATTTCAATAGTGCTGTGGTTCAGTTTTAGTGTAGAGTTGCAGCCGTAAGAAGGGGGAGGTAGAAAACGAGGCAGGTAAAGGAGGGAAACGGAGAGGAGGTGTGTCATCTTTTGAAATGGGGCACCTGCACATTTGAGGCTTGCAGGAACAGGTATGTTCCCAGGGGTTAGGGGCTTTGGAGAATTCAAAGCCTCTTCAGCCTCAGCGCTGATAAACTGTTCTGAGACACAAGTGGGGATATGAGGTTGAAACACACACACACAGGCGTGAACATGTTCTCTGACGGGGTGGATGGAAGGAATATGCACACTCTTTCTAAAACACAGAAAGAACCAGTTGGAGTAAACGGAATATAATGTAGAAAATACATTTCAGAGTCTTGTCTGATTAGAAATAAATGAGAAGGAACTGCAACAACCTTCACAATTTAAAAACAAGTATCTTTTCCCTCTTTCCAGGAAAAATAAAACTCATTTAGAGCTGCAAATATTACAAGAGCTTTTGAAAAAAAAAAAGAAAGAAAAACCCCAGTTGTCTTTTATATTAATACAGAAATTTTGTTATGCATCAACAACCATTGAAGAACCATTTTACTTCTGCTGTAATGTTTTAGAATAAAGGAAATATAGACGCATTTTCTTCTATGGGATGTTGAAGTTCATTTTTCTCTCTAAAATCATTTTCACATTTTTATGTTTTTTTTTGGATTAAAATGGCAGACACAAGTCTGCCATTTTTCTGTGACAAGTATTGGAAAAGTTCAGAGGGTATGAATAGTTATGCTAGAAACTGAATTAACATTACCTGAACTTATACATCTACACGAAACCTAAATAAAATCTACATAGTAGTTTTTCTTCACTTAAAAGTTTAGATTTTTTGCTGAGGACAAAGGAACAAAATTAATTTGTTGGATGAAAACGCAACACAAATAAATGTTGCTCAAGATTTATTTTGTTTAGTTTACTGAGCCAAACAAAAGTATAGATTTAACACATGTTGACATGTTTTGCAGTAATGAAAGATGTAGTTCCTCTCTTCATATGAAAAATGATCAAACTGTGAAAAATGATGACATTTTGTGGTCTAAATTGCCAGCTCTTTAGCTGCCGTGTCCTGTTGTCTGCCACTGCCTGGTCACATCGTCTCTCCGGTGAAGGGAAACGATGCGTCACAGAGCCAAATCCTAAACATCCAAATCCTCAAATGAAAAGCCACTCTGCACATCACTCATACCGGCCTTGCGTGAGAGAACACGCTGACATGAAGTACAACAATCTGCCCCATGTGCTACCACACTGTCGGGTGGCAGTCAGAATGAAAAGACGGAGAGAGGAATGATGGGAGAATTTGGTCAGGGAGAGAGAAATGTGGTTCACCATGTCTGGAGACAGATCGTCCTCCTGCTTGAGCCGCCTTCGTCTCCGTGGCACTCACTTTTTGATGTCTGCTGATGTTGTGTATACCGTTTGTACATTCGTAAACACATACTTGCAGACACAGACACAAGGAATCACTAAAAGTTCAGACTTGAGCTTAGAAACCAGACTTAACAAACACTTCAGTGGCTTGGAGTGATGCTCAAATTGATTCATAACCCCTGAAGGACAGACAGATTATTCCAGATTTGACATTTCTCATGCAAATAGAAAAATTATTTAGAATTTTGTTTTTTTCTTAAAAAACTTTAAGAAAAAGTTTTCTCTGTTTTCTCCAATGGGAGAAAACGTCAAACAGTATGTGTAAAGGCAAAATTTTTGTCATTCCACATACTAGAGGTGTGTGATACTGAATATTTTTGGTATTAATGCAATACAAAGAAAACACAGTATATCACTCTTCCCACTTAAGTATGACAGATCAACAAACTCCTGATCTTTGGGTGTTTTTGTTTGAAATGTTTTGTTAAAACCTTGGACAGAATTTAGATGTAGTTTATAAAAATACTTTAATGATATGTAGATGATAAACAGAAACACACAAACACAAAAACAAAATTGTCTGCGTTGTTTTCTAAATAAAAAAGGGCAAAAAAAAAAAACATTTGGGAGCAAAGCAAAGTAAAATGTTTATCCAGTGGTAAAGGTGAGAAACTCTAAATAAAGTAAAATGTCAGGAGGGAATCTGAAACTGAAGTATTAAGCTTATTATGTTAGTAATATTGATACTTACTTTGTATTATAATATTTTGCATCGATCTGCCATACTCTGTTTTGCAAACTTCAACACAACTTCAGTTTTTTTAGATGACTACAATAATTAGTCATCTAAATTATGACTAATTATAATTTAGTCATAATTATAACTAAATTATAATTATGACATTAGAATAATGTCATTATTAGAATAATGTTATTCTAATAATAACATTATTATTAGAATTCTAATAATGTTATTATTAGAATGAATAACATTGTTTTTGCTATGTTATTAATTAATTAACTTATCATGAAAACATGATAAGTTTAAATTAATCAAAATAGACAACTTGGTCATATTTTGTGCCGTTTGGATTAACATAGAAAAAGAGCATAAAAATAAAATTCAAAAACGAAAAATAAAATCTACAGGGTCATAAGCAAAGTTTGTTAAACATACATGGCGAAACATTTTGCTCTAGTTTGAAACTTTAAAGCTCCAGAGGGGATGTAATGTGCGGTTATAGACAGCAGGTGGCGGTATCACCCATGACTTCTGTAAGGTCAGATGCCAACCAAGCAGGACTTCATGGAATAAATCAAGTAAAAAGCATTGTCATGCTTTTCTGCGTTCTGGTTGTATGGTCTGTTTGTAAACCACGCTTCTCTGAGCTGAACGCGCTAGAAAAAACGGAAGTCATGACAAAAAACGACGGTTATAGTCAGTGTAAGATTAATGCAGGTTTCATCACTTCGCAGGCTGGACAGTTGCCTTGTTGCATCTGTGTTGCAACAGATCTAAGTTGCATCATTATGAAGCGAGTCAGATCTGTCCCAGCAAAGACGCAGTCGTCCTCCTCGCTCTTAAACGCACACATGAGATGATGTGTTACGTATTTCATGATTTCAGTTTAACATGGCAGAACTTATTTTATATTACACAGCAAAGTAAAGCTGGGAAAAAAAAGGCAAGTATGCAGTAATAACCTTGTTGGTGTGTGTGAAAAGCTCTGTCTCACTGAGATAATTTTACACTACTGTTTGATAAATTCCCAGCAGTGCAGCACAGTGGTAAACAGGATTATTGTTCGTCTGGCAATGTGGTGACAGCAGGACAAAAAGACTGCGGTGTCAGCTCGGTTCCTACAAAGAATGGCTCATCTGAGTGGACAAACATGTCTGCAGAGACTCTTAAGATAATTACATAGAAACATCACCTCACAGATCGTGTTTTAGAAGATTTAGTCGATGTGTTCTTTTTTCTTTTTAGTGATGTAGCAAAAAGAAGAGCGATCGTTGACATCTTTTCTATCTTTTTCTCCTCTTCTCTTGTGCATGCAAAGCTGCACGCATGTTATCTCTGCTTTTGCTTCCACACATGCTCAGATACGGAGCCAGCTGCTGGCAGACGTATCAAACAGCTCAAAGTGGCAACGCAGCTAAAGATTTAGTAAGAATACAACAGCATAGGGGATGACAAATAAAGCAGCATGAACACAGGAGTAGCAGCAGCAAAAGAGAGAAAGGGCTTCTAATGTAATGGGAAGAAGGTAAACACGGCCACAAACAGCCTTCTGCAGCTGGCTGCTGTCCCAGGGTGTGACCCTGCTCACCCCTTTTGTTCACCCAGGATTTTCGCCATAACAACACTGTTTACTGGAGCGCCCACCCTGACGAGCACACACGGGTGTTTCTGTTTACCCTGCATGTCTTACCTTCACTGTATACGCCATGCCTTTCCCACAAAAACGACAACTGATACAACAAAACATGAATATTTAAAGAAGATAAGCACCAACGTTTACATCTCACTAAGTTTTCTCACTCTTCTGTTGTGAATTCTTTCACTTCAGCCACAATGGAGGGTTTTGTAAGCTGTTTTGGGTAACTCCACTGCATCTCGGTTAGACTTAACTCTAAAATCCTTATTTTTTTTTATTTTTAAGCCAAAGAGATGTGGACATGTTGATGTGCTTTAATTAATTATCCAACTGTATACAGTGGATCCATGTCTGTTCAGAGTGCATTATCAATTGATTTATATATTCACTAATTTTTCTGTGGAACACTAACTCCAAATTATTTACAGAAAATAATTAAATGCAGCTTGGGAAGTTGAAATACAGAAACACTGTGCTTCTATACTATATTCTAGCATTTGCAAAACAGAAAATCCAGGAGAGCCATTATTTTTTCTTGACACTGATTGGCTGAAGTCCCAACGGCAGGAATAAGGAAGACAGAGGATGTTAGCTTCTATGGAAGTGCCAGGATGGTTGTCACTTGTGTGTATTAATGGTTATCAAGGTACGTTTTGTGTTTGAAATGTTAAAATAGGCAGCTATGGGAATTTTAAAAGGGTTTCTCAAATATTTGTGGATTTAAGCCATTTATTCCTAACAACAGGGATCCACTATAACTCAAGTGTACTTGAGTTAATGGCTGCAGAATCGTGGTCCTACCAGAAACTGGTTTAAGTCCTGAGACATAAAGCCTCAGAAATTGCTTTGTCATCCTTTCCAGACAGATAGATGTTGACTACTTTGTTACTAATATGTTTATAAAGTTCATTCAGTCAGCACATAATCTATTGTTGTTTGGGTATTTAGAGCCACTTCCTGTTGTCTGGCTGGTTCTGTTATTTTTATTTTTTTTATTATTTTGTAGGTGTGGTAATGCAGCCTGTGTGTGGATGTCACTACTGAGGAGAACCTTCCACAAAAATTTGATTATTCACTGTTAATTCATGATTTAACAAGAAGGAAATTTACTTTTTCACATAAGACCAGGTTTACTTGGATCATTATTTTTCTCTTAATCATCATTTCAACTGTTTTTGGTATTCACTCTGGTTGCCTTTGTCTGATGTCAAATACAAAAGGTGAAAATGTTTTTTCCCAGCACTGTCGATCCACCTTTCAGTTTTCTTTACCTGCCTGTGCTGCCTTCGATTTGCCTAGAAGGCTGGATCTCAGACATCACACCCTGTTGGAGCTTTTTTTCAGTAGGTCCCTGAAAACTTATGCAAAACTTGGTGTTGCAACTTCAGGAAGTTGCGAAACCAGTGGTAATAACCACTTTGGGTGATGATCTGAATGATCAGACTTTAAAGATAGACGGAAAGTGTCAGAAGTGCAAGTAATCAGCTAATTTCTCCAACTTTTACTGCATTTTATATCGAAGGTGGCAAATCTGAACTTGGGGTTAAACATCAAAGAAAGCTCTTGAGAGACAACGATGCTACGTGTTCTTTGAAACAAGTGAACCAAAGTCAGCTTTTTGGTTTGAGTCTGTAACACTATAATCTATTGCAACATGCAGTCCACATCTGGAGAAAAAAAAGCCCTTTATGTGACCTGAGGAGCTTCTTGGTGGGTTTTTTTGGGGCTCCACCCACCTTAATCACAGAGAGCAACACTGAGCTCCAGGGAGGACCCCCTCGTCTGTATTTATGAGTCTGTTTCTCTTTGCATTCATGTGTGAGTTTTTAAATATAGCCTGAGCAGTCTGGCAGACAAGAGGTGTAGTGGTGCACAGGGTCTCTCTCTAAGGCCTCTGCGTTAAAATAAATGAGCACGTTTGATGATTTATATCTGAATAAATCAGCAGGGTACATACTGTTGTGTGAAAAACATTGTTATCAGCCTTCATTGGTAATAGTAGAAATAATGAAAACAAATAGCAAGTCCTATTTTTGTGATTTGCAACCAGAACATTCAAAACAACATAATCCCCAATTCTGACCACTGACCTTTAAGACACATAAACTAGTACATCAGTATGTTGCTGTCTGGAGCCTCCTTAAGAGACATTCATTTGGATCTGTCACATTAGAGAAAAAAGGTTTGAGCAGGTCCAATGCTTTTTCCAGAGAAACTTCTCGCTTCAGACTATTTCTAAGTTCTCCCAAAGTAAACTTTAGAAGCAGAAACCTCTCAGGACAGCAAAGACCTTCACATCAAAAGAGTATGGTACTTTAATCTCTTCACTCTGAGCTGCATTCAGTGAGCAGTAATTGTTTGTACTTGCTTTGTGTTGTTACACCCATGTAAGCAAATCGTGTTGTAAGAGGATTTTCATTAAGGACTTACAACTCTGTGCTCTGTAGGCTAAAACATGGTGCAAAACAGTCAGCGCATGGGGCCTCCCTGCTAGTGAGTGTTGAGAAACAGTTTGGACATAATTTGCATTTCAAGTGCACAGGAGATCATTTTATACAGTATTTATGATGCAGTGTTTTTGTTTTTTATCGTGTCAGATTATGAAAAGAGCGATGTGAGACTCATTAGAAAAAATCCCTCAGCAGAAATATTATTTTTCTTGTTGTCACACATCCATCCCACTGTGGGTTGAACGTAACTTGAGTGCAACATAAATATAGTTTGTAACTTCCCTGAAAGCAAACTATGGCACTTAACTCACCCGTGATGGGACATTCCCAACTGACTGTCAAAGTCAGAAATAGCATTCTCTTTCATTTTAATCTCTGGAGGATTTATTACAAGATTAATTATATTAATAATTATTTCACTTTCTGTGCATAAAGAAACTTTTAAAACGTTTTTGAGTTTTCCCTATTTGCTCTGACTCATTCCATATCAAATGAAGCACATCCTGTGTTCAGATCCTGTACTCCTCCCGGTGCACTAAACATTCCCACACAGACCAATGGTGTCACTTTCTCCTATGTTGATTCTGTAGTGCCAGGAAGGCTTCGCAAACAGATGGCTGTTTGCTCTAGCTGCTGCTGCAGTGACTGGGTGAGGGAGCAAAGGTTTCTGTGCTACAAGCAGTAACTGTGCCCAAATGCTGCAAACATATTAAACCCCATATTGGTTCAGGAAGAGTGTGTCTGTCTACTTGCTGTCTCCATCTCAGGCTGGAGCGCTTTAGGAGGCAACAATTATCTTCAATGGTGGCACGTCTGTCTGTTAAAACAATGCAAAACACAAGATGAAAGGTTGTAAATGTACATTCTGCACTGTTTTATCAACTCATATCTTTTACTACAGACTTACCATTCAGTATGTGCAGTAAAATGAGCAGCTGAACTATTCTCTTGATATCAGTTGCTGCTAGCACCACATCCGGTGGTTTTGCTCTGATCTGTCATGTGGTAGGTATCATTTTTTTCAAATTAGCAAAAAAAAAGCCATGCAGCTTTTTTATGTCAAGTACGTAAAAGCTATTTTAAATGAAGACATTACATTTATTATATTGAAAACTTCCTCTTGCTGTGATAAACTGTATTCTATTTTCTCAAATATGTAAGTAAATATTTAATAAATATGCTTTATTAAATATTTACAGAGACTCACATATACTTTAAGTATTAAAGATGCCAATGTAAGTTTCTTGCTCTAAATAGATTCAGATACTTATAATGATGTGAAATTCATACGAGACTTTGATAACCTTTGATGTTATCCACACATACATGAATATACAAGGAAATAAACACAAATTAGACGATAAATTTCATTATATTAAATCATCAACATGCAAGAAAAGAGCAAAGAAACCTGCTGGTCCGACGGTATTTAGTATTTAATCATCTAATTTTAATTTCAAGTGATGTTCTATAAAATATTAGTAGTTTTGCTTAAATTGTAGGATTTATTTTACAAAAAAAAGTCTTACTGTTGCAAAATATGGTAAAGGTAATGGCTACCACTTCATTTTCTAACTGCTTAAGAAAAGCTTGTTGAAATTTGCTTGAACTTTGTTGCAGAAAATTTGGACAAGCCAAACTTGAAAACTTTAAGTTTGTACCTCCAGGGAGAGCAGGGGCAATCATGAAGACCCTTTTCAACTCTGTGGTGGCATCAGCCATTTTTTATAGTGTAGTTTGTAGGAGCAGCAGCTTTTGTACAGCTGAGAGAAACCAATTAGATAAGCCCATTAGGAAAATCAGCTCTGTCCTATGCCCCCTCGACCCAGGATGGGTGTTGGGAGACAGAAGAACTCCAGATAAAATGATGTCTCTCTTGGGTAAATATGTCTCCCACGCCATGTATGAAGCTGTGGCAGAACTGGAGTGCTTCATACTGCTGCGTCTTAGGTGCACAAAGGAGCGTTATAGTTGATCCTTCCGACATTCACCATCGCTGTAGCCAATAAACTCAGACTCAATAAATGTTTAAATTCCTGCTGTCACTTGGTTTTTGTAATTTCTTGTAAGTTGGTGTTTTCTGTGCAAAAATACACACATTTTGGGCATTTTCTTTCATATTACTCTACTGTTTGTACATCTTCTTTCTGAGGACACAATTTTAATAACTGCTCAACGTTATAGTCCATTTGTTGTAAATATGCTTTTATCCGGCCCATATTGTCTTATTTTTTGGAAGAGGAGTAAATTTACAACTTTGATTTTTTTTTTTTTTTTTTTTACCTTACTGGAAGAAGGAAATGTTATTTCAGGGAAGGCCGAGGACAGAGTTGTACAGCTTGATGTGTTAGTTAGAATGACTTGTTAAAAAACGAAAAGAATGAGGAAGTTATTCTGTACCAGACGAGAAACATTTGCTAAAGATCACGTAATGAGATTAAAGTAGGTGAATGTTTCTTTCTGGAAGGAAACGCTTCCTGTTTTCACAAGAAAAAAAAACAGTTGCGAGTACCAGACAATAATAAAGACTCGGTGGGAGTCTTGTTATTATTTTTAAGTCTCAAATTTGTGACGTGATATTGGTACTACACTAAAAATAAAGATAAAAAACCCAGATGACAAGTTGGCATGGTCTGTGTGGAACTTCAGTTGAAAACTTACATCAGCTCCTCCACCAATCATAGCTCACAAACTGATTACGTCAGTACCTCTGCGAGCCAATGAGGTGTCTACACGATAGTAGAAAAGATCGGCGTTGCATCCCACTTCAGTAACACAGTTGCGAAGAGTCAGGGAACGGGTCGGCAGGGAAACCCGAATGTTTCTTCTGAATCCAGAACGGATACCCCGTGATTCGTTTTTTTTTTTTAAATACATACAGCCCCCAAAAGAAATAATCTAAACATGGTGGTGGTAACAGCAGGAGCTGGAAGCCACAAAGTGCTCCTGATATCCGGGAAGCAGTCCGGCTCATCAAGCGGCTCACAGACGGCCTACAGCCGGCAGATATCTCTGGTTTTACCGTCAGCGGCCAGCCAGGTGTCGTCGGACTCGGACTCCAACACGTCAGTGGGGCCGCCGGTACGGAAAAGGCAGAGGCTCACTCATTTGAGTCCCGAAGAAAAAGCGCTTCGCAGGTTAGTTTACGTAATAAAGCAGTCATTTCTAAATATATCTCGGTCTAAACGCTTTAGCCGAGGCTAAATGAACCCATTGTTCCGGGCATTTAAACGGAGACACGCCCTAAGATTTACTTGATATTTGCTAAATACCATTTAGCACAAAATGGCTAAATATGCTGCTCGTTGTTGTGTATCTTGGGAGTTTAATTTGCGTTTTTGGTATAGTTAACTGTTGTCCCGTACTTTGCTCGTGCTCATAAAACTGTTATCTTGGTGATTCAGCTGATCCCGGATCTGCTGCTGCTCTGGTTCCTCATTGCCTGCGTGGCAGCAGCATGATCGGAATCCGACTGAGTCAGCGTCATGGAAACGGTTAATTCCTCTTTTCCTCACCCCTTATGCCCTTTTTCCCCCCTCAGGAAACTCAAGAACAGAGTGGCAGCTCAGACAGCAAGAGACAGGAAAAAGGCCAAAATGGGGGAACTGGAACAACAAGTTGTAGAATTGGAACTGGAGGTAATTTTCATGTTTAACACCCAATATTAAGCATTTAATGCTTCATTATTAGTTCAGTCACATCACTTTTTTGTTAGATGAAATTCTTTTCTTTTTTTTTTTCTCTCCCAACATGTAGAAGTGGGGAAGCTTTTCTGTTTCATTTCTATATTTTGCTTTCTCACCCAGGAAAGTTCATGCTTCACTTCTCTATAAACCGTTCAAAGTTTCATGTGCAACCATCTGCTCTTTTCGCACAGAACCAGAAACTTCACATCGAAAACAGAATGCTCAGAGAAAAAACGAGCGGTCTCCTGACAGAAAATGAGGAATTGAGACAGAGGCTTGGGTTGGACACCCTGGAATCCAAAACAAAGGTAGGGATGATAAGGAAGAACTGATTATTTAAGATGGGTTGAACTGTAACTGTTATTAGACTTAATTGATTGATTTATTTATTTTTTCTCTCTAAGGTTCAGGCTCTGTTATCCACCGGGAACGACGCAGGTTTGGGAGTCGGGTCTTCTGAGTCCGCAGCACTCAGGCTACGTGTGCCTCCGCAGCAGGTGCAGGCCCAGCAGCCCCTAAATCTGAAGACTTCTCAATGGATACAGATTGTCTTGACTCTACAGACAATGAGGTGAGACTTGGTCAACATTTTTGCTTTAAGGAGGTGGTGATGTTTTCACACCCGGTAGACTTGGTTCACTTGGGAACCAAAGTTGCAACGTCTTCAGTAGGTGCAGTTTTTTCAAATATCAAACCAATTGAAAAACTTGCTCCATTCCACACCCTCGTCTGGAGTCATTTTCTCCCCTGGAGGAAATTGACATGTAGACCTCTGAAGATGATGGGTGCAACTTTCTGCTTGGCATAATGTAAACGAATTGTCAGATTTTGGCGGTTGTAGGATTTGTCCTTTGTAAATGACCCAGAGTCATTTCTCCTGCTAGTCCTACACTATTGGGTTTGTTTTGCTTCTATATAGTTATATACAACTTCCTGGTTCACTTCCTGGTTTTGGAACAGTCTCCAGTCTGCATGCATTCGAACCTAGCCAGAGTTCACTTCAACTGAACTGAAACTTCAGTTTTTAGGCAAACAAGATTTCACTTTTTTGGTCAGACTCTGTTTGCGTCTGCATTCACATTGCTCAAACAAACCAAACTTTATAGGCTGATGACCTAGAATTCAATTGAAATGGCCTAAACGGGAACTGTGTGCATGAACCATAATCTTTTAAGCACTACAAATGTTTTCAGCAGTAGATGGCTCTTCAGTTTGAATCTTGGCTAGTTGGTCCTGGAGGCTAAAGCAAAAGGCTATCCCTGAAGGCTACCCTTTAGCCTTTCTGGGGCTAGACTTTTTCAGACGGTTGTCTTGGCACCTCTCTGTCTAGCTTTCTGCTCCAGACTTTGGGAGATTATGCCAGATTCATGCTAAAACAGTTGCTTAATGTGCAAGACTACTTGGAATCTTTTGACAGAACTTTACTTCAACAATGACGCCACTCCTTTATGTTTTTAAATCCTGGGTGACGGGCCACCAGACTAATCCCCTTCCTGCCTTCCCTTCAACAGTCTGATCTGCTGCTGGGCATTCTGGACATCCTTGACCCAGAGCTGTTCCTCAAGTCTTGCGAGCAGGAGTGCCCGGAGCCGCAGGTTCTGCTGGTTGGAGGGGAGCACCCAGTACCTGCCGCCCCACCTGCGCCTCTGGGGGCCCCATCAGTTAAGCTGGAGACCCTTAATGAACTGATCCACTTTGACCACATCTACACCAAGCCAGTGGAGGAGGTGAGCAGCGAGCAATGCAGCGACTTGGAGAGCGGCAGCAATGAGAGCGACGAGGCCTCCTTCACAGACGCCGTGGTCGTCGTCGGGGAGGAGACGGTCGACGTCAAAGACGAGCCGGAGGAAGTGGTCATCCCCACCTGTAACACTGTTAGTCAGGTGGATGGCCCCTTCCCCGGCACCTCCTCCCCTGCCCTCGGCACCCTGGAGAAGGAAGCCTGCCTTGCGGACACCTACAGCGACTCTGGATACGAAAGGTCCCCGTCCCCGTTCAGCGACATGTCCTCCCCGCTCTGTTCCCACAGCTCCTGGGACGACATGTTTGCCAGTGAACTCTTTCCCCAACTGATCAGTGTCTGAATTAAACTCTGCCCAAGAAGTCTAATATGTTGACGTATTGTAAATACACAAGCTAATGTGTAGCGTTAAATTTTCAGTTGTAGTGCTCCTCTGAGCTAGCTAAATGGAAGTCCATCATCTTGCAGCAGGTCTGTACCACTACCAAGACGTGTGGTAGAGATCACAACAGTTTCGATATTCAGAGGATTTAAGATTCCCAATGAATCTTTCACTCATTCAACATGAAATCTGGGTGGATCCAGTATTTGTAAATTTGTTTTGGGGGGCAAATGGGGACCCATTAGTTAATATTACACTTATTTATTTGTGTATTTTGCCAGAGTCTAATGTCCACATGTCTTGTCTTCACATTTTTGCTCGCTCTCCTTGTAATCTAATTTCGATATTAAATAATCTTGCATTGCATTTTGTCTTCTATTTTTCTTTCAAATGTGTCTGCTGCTTATCTTTAACATAGTTCTTGGACTTTCTTTGCTTCAGAACACTCAATTCTGTGCTCAAATCAATTTTAAAGTCTAGGTAGTAAGTCTTTCACTGAGTATGCTGCGCTATGCATCTACTCAGCCACCATGTATTTTGAATCTTTTTTTTTGGTAACAAGCCAGGCAGCTAACTGGAAATGTTGTAAAACCATAAAATTTTAAATGTTTTCCCTTCAGTCACAATGTCTAGATTGAATAATTTTTTTAAATCAAATTCTGAGATGGAGATTAAAGTCTCTCCTGCCTTCTGGTCTGCAGGAAGGCCTCTAAAGTCCAATATATCACCACATGCAAAAGGGCTTAAATGGGTTTTGTTGCCAATAAGATGTATAAATAGTAAATATCTAAGGATACAAAGCTTGGACAAGTCTGTTAAAAATGTGCTACAAAAATTTAACTAAAAGTTGGAATACTGGAGATTGTGCCTAATTTTAACAAACGCTTCCAGAGAAAAGCCAAACATGCACAGGGAGAACAAGTAAAATCCATGAAGGCAGGGATTTGAACCTACAACCTTCTTCCGACAAGGCAGCAGTGATAACTGCTCCCTAGTTCATCCCACACTTGAATTCAGTAGAAGACATTTTGTTGCAACAGATGTTGCTACAAATGCTACATGCAGTTCATTAGATGAACTACATTCATTAGATGTAGCAGTTCATGATAGAGGAACTCAGGATGTGAAGATCAAATTCTAAACAGATTTCAGGGTTAAACCATCAAATCAGCACATGTAACTATCACACCAATGCACAACCATAGGATTATTCCAGATGAGACCAGACCGGAGTTGTTTGTTCATCTAACTTTAAAAAATGAGATTTGGTGCCATGTAACGGAAAGTACAATCATAATTCGCCATAATTGGTTGCAGCAGTTATGGATATGCAAGTGGTGGCAGAGTGAGTGTGCGCAAGATAAAAACGACTTGAGATGAAGTTAAAAAAATGAGATAAAAACGATTCCAGAGTAAGTTTCAAAAACGGGTACAGACAGTTTCAGCTGAAAGTACAAACAGTTTCATGTCGCCTTACAGAGATACTGATCCATGTCCTCTCAGTTACTAAACATTATTCATTACACTGTTACAAATCTCATGATCAAATTTTCCATCTCTTCCTTTGTAATAATTCAAGTACCAATCTTAATCGGAAGTCACAGTCTGTTCTGAATATGTCTGCTGTTTAGCTCCAGGTTTCTTTACTAGGAAAGAGGTGAAGCTCCATTGCATAACACTGTCTACAGTTTCCTAGGAAGTTAAAGACCGTCTCTGCTTATCAACAGAATCAGGTCACTGTGAGTATTGTTGATGCAGGAGAAAAGACAGATTTTTCACCCTCAGGACCTTCTTCTAATTTCAGAGAAGGTTTTTTTCCTGTGTAGAGGAGTCAGTTTCTGAGCTGGTCATGGGGCTGACCCACCCACTGGACAAAAGCCCCTGGAGTCCCTGTTGTTGTGTGAGCTGATTAGATCAGGTTCTCACATGCAACACTGATGCAATTGATTCAGCTGCAGCTCAGCAGGACCTGGTTGCATGTTAGTGTTTTTTATACTGACTGCAAATAATTGCTTTGTGATTTTTTTCCCCCCCTCATGGTTTACAGCAACTCCTATTTGAGAGTAAACCACAGGCCTACCTAGAAAATCTGAGCTCAGCCCTTTCATTGTAAAACTGACCTCCATGTTTTGCTCTTGTGGGTGGATGAAGACGACCGCAGAGGCCTTTGACGTAGCCGTGCCTCAACTGCTTAGAGCGCAGTGACAAATTCACAACTTCCTGTCTCTGAGGTGCAACCACAGAAAAGGCAAAATCAGGCCTACAGCTGCTGAGATGAAACTGAAAAATGTGTAGATTTTTCAATTTCAATTTATGGTTTATCTCAGAACACAAGACTCATTTCAGCCTTCTGTTTCCTTTCAGTTGTTCACACATGGTTCAACATACTTTGTTTCTGACATCTTCCATCAGTGTTTATATTTTATAATTGGGATGACCCGGATGAGAAAACGACGGTTTGAAGAGTTTCTGCTTTCAGAAAACAGAACCCTGATGGCCGGTTGCCATGGGGAAAAGTGGACACTTAATCCTGGGCAGGTGAGACAACGAGCTGTGTATATTCAGTCTCATCCTTACAGCCACCAGTTTACCTACATGGACTTAAACCATTTTCAGAGTGACCACTTCTGAAAGCAGGAAACTGCTACATGGTTTATCTTTAATGATAAACCATCATTAAATTTAATGGTGTCTTTCCTCCATTAAGGATGAAAGATACCCTTCTCTCTCAGACTCCACTGATAACTTTGTTGATCTTTACAAAGAGTCCTCAAACAAGAAGTATAATTTATTTTATGCTCTATTTAGGCTTTGTTGCAAGGTAAACCAATGTGAAAGAAACACTGATTGTCACTGACGTTAATGGTTTCATGCTTTAAAGAAAATTGTGAAATGCTGATTGCAGAAATCAAACACCTAACTTCCATCCATTTTCTGTACACACTTGTCCCTGGTGGGGTGATGGTACCTATCTCCAGCCAACATTTCAGGTAAGAGGCAGGATACACTCTGGACAGGTCACCAGTCTCCCACATGTTTTTGGACCAGAGCATCTGGAGAGAACCCACCATGCACAGGGAGAACATGCAAACTCCATGCAGCAATACCCCAGGCTGGGAATTGAACCCAGAACCTTCTTGCTGTAAGGCAACAACTCTACCAACTACACCACTGTGCAGCTCCAAACACTTAACTTTTATGTTATTATTTTTATATGTTTTGGTTATACTAGATTTGAGTAGGTGGCTAAGAAATGGCTCAGGATGCATGGTGCAGCCTATGTTTGATTCAACGGAGTTTCTGATATACAATATTTACATTTCTGCAGCTTTAGCTAAAAAAAAATCTTTTTTTTGACGAAATTGACTCCTCCTTTTTTTCCCTATCTACCACAACTCTATCTAACCTAGTTGTACTTTTCAGATTTTGTGAAAATTTATGTGATCACAAATTGATCATATACATTTCCTATAAATGCACTGATGGTTAGTTATATTGGTAAAATCCAGAAAAGTTCCAGAGGTATATTTTTTTTTTGCAAAGTTCTGCATATTTGTTTGTTTTTATTTCTACATGGAGCCAAACCTTCACTGTGGGGACAGAACGAAACCAACTTTGTCTGGGATGTCAAAGCTCGTGCTTAAATTAGAGCCGGACTCGCCGCGTTACTTATGTATGGATTTGGATAAAGCTTTCAGCAAGTCTCATGTTTCCACACTCAGCAGGATTATAAAGAGGATTGCTGAACCTCCACTAACAGCTGCTGCTTCAGTACATTTACACACAGGTTCACAGTGGGAGCTTTCCCTCTTTACAGGCTAAACGTTCAGCTAAGTGAATGTTCAGATAAACAGAAGGAAGAATATCAGAATGCTTTCATGACTGAATGAGCTGACATTAACTTTACAAGTTGTTCAGCAGCTGATCAAACAGGTTAAAGATCAAATGAGTCACATGTAAAACAAACAAAAAGTCCCGGTGGCCATCAGGCCTCATGTGATGGTTTCTCATGTGAGGAGATAGTGTGAATGGTTTTGCTGTTCGGTGGAGGGAGGTTCACATCTTCAATGGCAAGGAAATTCAGTCAAATAAGTGAAAACAGGGCAACATGGGTTAACTGTTTGGGCCACTATAAATGATTTGTGAAAGGGAAAAAGTGAGTCATTGTCCATCCATTGCAATCACCCACAAACATCATCTGTCCGTTTCTCCCAAGAACATCAGGAAAGACATTTTCCCCGTAGGCACAGAGAACACCCAGCTGCACCCAGTCACCTCTTAATAACCAGGAAGTGAAGCTCGTTAATCCCGTCTTCCAGCACCAAAAGGCGTGTTTCTGTTTCTGTAATCGCATCGCAAAGTTGCTACGTCTAGCTTGTTTTTCTGGATTTTGCTTTGTTTAGGCAACATGTATTTAATAATTACACAGGACAGCCATCAGTCATCAATGTTTTGTTTTGTACAAGGTGTTCAGCATTATGCTGAGAAATAATCTACACTCATGTTTTCAACTTGCTTATAACAACCACCAGAAATTCCCACTCTGTTGGACAAATAAATCAATGTTCTGTTCTTTTCTATATAATAGAATAAATGTCCCATCCTTATTCCATAGGGTTTATATGACACAGGTCCACACTTTTCTCCTATAACTGATTTAATTTCTCTGGGCAAACTGTCCAAACGGTTTATGGTGATATTTGATCTATCTTCCAAAAGCACTTTTGTGAGGTCAGACACTGATGTTGGACTTTAAGGCCTTAACTGGAGTCACCTGTCTAATACACTCCAAAGGAATTCTATCAAGTGGCCAGTTAAAAGTCTTTCACATCAAACTCATCTGTATCTTTCTGGGTTTTCCAAAACCGTTCCTACAATGCTGAGATTATCAGATTGTCCAAAATATCATCATGTGCTGAAATATTGAGATTTCCTTTCTCTGGAATTAAGGATTGAGCCAAATTTCATCAATGAAAGTATTAAGAGAACAGGTGGCCTGAAATCACCTCTGATGATCAAATTATTTATGTAGATTGCTGAATAATAAGAAACTCAGCACTCATTCATTGTTTGTAATTATGATGTACTGTAAGCAGACAAGCCTGCAAATCTAAATGTCATAACAAATATAAATTCCCAGTTTATTCACAGAATCATCTTCATTTCCTGAAGTTGATTCTCAAAGTGAGACTTTAAGATGGAATAATGACTTTAAAATTGTGTTAATACATGAATTTGAAGCATGCATCCTTCATTCATTTCAAATCTGATTATTCTCTGAAAGTCAAGCCATGAAAACGGCATTCGTGTCCAAGCTGTGAACCTGACTGCATGCTGTCAGTGACGCACATGTAGCAGCGTAAACACACACACTCCAACCTTGCCCTCCATGACGGTGGCCTTCTCAAGCAGTGGAACAGATCTCCATGCATCGTTGCTGTTGGCGACAAGGCCCAGTCAGTGTCACACGTGTCGTCTCCAAGGCTGAACTAAAACTCCCACAATAAGCAGAAAGACAGATTATGAAAGTGTTTTCTTTTTAAGACTTTGCATGTCTTGAAATGATTGATGTTTTCTGCAGCAGAGCTCTTTCTGGGTATCATTTAATTCACAGAGCGATGTAGACGGAGGAGTTAGTCTACAGATCAGTGTTTTGTAAAGTAAAATTCAATCAGCTGCTCATTTTGTAATGAGAGGACAACAGGACAACCAGCAATGGCCAGACTTGATCAACCGCCACACATCAACCGCCACAGACGTTGACTGACAATGGTTCCTGTCAAACCAGTTGGTCCCACCATGCCTGCATCTCCAGTACAGTTTATACAAGGGATGGGCAACCTTTTCAGTCCGAAGAGTCATTTTTACTTTCATCTTTGTTGAAGAAATTTTTTCTTGAGCCCAAAAGCCTGCTTGACACATTACATACATCATATTTAGATTTAACAATGCAGACCATATAGAATTTGCTCTGACCTGAGAGGAACAAACAAGCCAGTGGATCCCCTTATAAATATATATGGAATATATTGAAAATGTATAATCAAAATAAGCCCATCTCAATAAATAACAAAACAAAAACCAACTTTGTACCGTCATTGCCGATCTACAGTGAAAATCCTACGCAGATGCAGCATAAAATAACATGTAGGAGTTGCTAAATTGGCAGTATTTACTTTTAAAATGTTATGTAAGTACTGTTATGTTTTATCAAAAATACTGAGAACCTCTTTTGAGGGGCAAAAGATTGCAAACCCCTTGCCAATACCATTAGCTTTATTCTGGCCAGCACCAGGGTAAATAAAAAGATTTTCTATCCTTTGCTGTAAAAATGCTTCAGAATCTATAAGTGAGTATATGGCATCTCCAACATAATGTGAACTAAAGCAAACAAGTCACCCTGAAACTAGCTTCTTTGTGATTTATCTCTATATTTGTGAAACTCTGCTTTTAAAATTCATATTTGTTTTTCTGCCCAGAAATGTTTTTATCATAACTGCACAGATGCTAAAAAGGAAGTGCACATTTGTTTCAAGGATTCAACAACTGATGTCAGCAAGGTGGAATAAACCGAGATGAGGCAATCTATCAAAAACAATGTCAGCGGGTTTTATTAGGGCATCCTGGTTTGACGTGTAATTTAAAAGGCACAAGCTGATGCACACTGCAGGACGACTTGCGTCACACATTGCACAAGACTTCATTGCTATGGTTTCACTTCCTGTACATGTGGCAGGTCTGCTACAGGCAGCCTGTGTGCTGAAAGAAAGCATTAATCCCCTTAGATTCCTCCCACACAGCATGTCTGATCTTTTCTCTGAAGCTCCTTAAAATGCATCAAACTAACCTAACAGAGATTTACCTCAGATCAAAGGATTTTAAGCCTTGCATCATAAATCAGCGTTTAATTTTACCTACATAACTTTGGCTCTACCCTCATAGTATTGTTCTAAACAGAATCAGGATCCGTATTTCCTTTAAAATGTAACACACAGGCAGAGCTGAAATGATTTTGCAAGCCGTCTGCTGAGTGTGGGCCTCTGTGATTAGAGGCTCGTTCTACAGCAGCATGATCACAGAGCACAGACAGGCAGGCACTCGCATTTAAAAGCCAAATATGGTCATTCCTGTTTGGAATTTCAGCTTTCATACAGTTTCATCAGGACCACCTGAGACAACAAGTTGTTGTCACATCCTGCATACAATCTGTTGCAATATCACAGACTCCAACAGTGAGTCATAGGTCAGCGCTGCCAGGGTAAACCTTAGTACACAGAGCCCAACATTTTAACATCACACATTGTTCTAAGCAAGGATCTACAATCACACCATTAGTTTTACCTTGGCAACACAAAGTGGTTTGTTTCTATTAAATTTAGTCCAATTTTCCAGCCAACACCACCAACAAGCTAACTGGCTGTTCCACACTTCTGTCAGGTAGGTTTGTTTGGTTTCACAGGCAGGGTCAAAGGGCATTCTGAATGTCAAGATGCTTAGAGTTTCTACCGAGCTGAAAGTTGATCCTGGAAAGCACCCAATAATTCAAGTGTTTTCCAGGTTTTAAACCAGAAACTAGAAAATCCCCAACAGTCCAAAATGCGTCATTAAAAGTCCGAAGCTCTAGAACTGAAAATCGATTGTGGCTCCTTGAGATCTAAACATTAGTTTATTTATTAGTTTATAGTTGTATTATACTAAATCAGCCAGTATTTAAGTTGGTACTTTAAGTACATAGGAAATGTGTGCAGATGCATCAGCTCCCACCTGCTGCCAACAATGAACCGGCTCTGGACTGGTGGTCTGTTTTGTGCTTCTCTGAAATAGATGGTTGTGATGCTTGTTAAGTTTTTTTTACATACAAGTGCTTCGTAATCTGGAACACTTATATCCTTTGCAACAACCTTAGTAGCAGTTTCTTTATTTGTGAGGTCATTTTAATTTAAGAAAAAAAACAAACAAACAAAAAAACAAAAAACAATGGCTTCATGCTTTCATTGGACAAAAAAACTACAAGAATGCACCAGATGACAAAGGTTTCCAGCAGCTCTCTCTGTATTTATAGTTTGCTAATTAGATTGAGAATGATTCAGCTGGTCTGTTTCACAGCTTCACCTGCTCTGATGATCTAATTACATTGTAAGATGGTTATTTAATGATTTTGTTGTCATGGTTTCAATAGCCTAATTCACTTCATAACAATCTCTTTAATGCTAATACAATCCTCTACAATCTACTTTAGTCTAAACTATAACACGTTACATTCATACTGAGTTAGTCATTTAGAGCCAATCAGTGAAACGTATGAGGAAACAGTAGAGAAGAATGACTTTCTTCACAGGAAGAAACTTTTTGATCTTCATTAATGAGTTTATGCAAGAAATAGAAGCAGTTTAACACAGGCAGGTTTTCACGTATTAAAGCAAATTCAGACAGGAACGGTCAATTCAGACAGGAACGGTCAATTCAGACAGGAACGGTCATACTTGATGCTAAAAAGCAGAAGCAAAGTTCTGCAAACATTAAAAACAGAACAGTGAAGCAAGTGAACATGCTCTCTGCTTTTTTAAAATGTTATTTTAACAAGGTCATTGCACCTCATTAGAAATCCAAATGTTTCATGTCTATATTGTGCTACACTGTCAAACAATGTTAGTTAGTTGTATGTCTGTGGTCACAGGCTAGCAGACAAGCTGCTGTTGCAAGCAGAAGAAAATGTCAAACAGCTACAACTGAACCCAGATCAGATGTTTAGCAACAAATCTGTTTTGTACGTGTTGAAGACAGCCTGACAAGTCACTCTGAACTTTGGGAGAATAACATTGTCATGATGACAAACACTTCAAAGAATCACACATTTCTATGCTGATAAATTTCTAAAAAGAAAAAAAAATCAACTGTATTTGGATAGAAAATTCGAGTGTGGGACTTTGAGAGCGATGTCAGTGCCCTTAACTGTTTAAGTAGCGATAAGGGAGAGCAAAGAGCTGCAGCAGCTGCTGGAGAATTTATCAGCAGGACAAAGGGCTGCCCTCAGCCAGTGTGCATTCGAGAACTGATTAAAGCACATCTAGAAGTCAAAACAGCACTCCCATTAGGCGCCGTGATCTGGCAAAATACAGGCTTCAGTTCTGAGCAACAGTAAAAGATTACAGAGAACATTGTGTCCAATTAGACCAGTGAGGCAGAAACATCTCAAACATTGAGAAACAAGACTTTGTATTTCGCAATTTTAAGTGTCTTAATCCAGCTGCTCTCATCCCAACTTGTCTCTCTTTTTTTTTCCTTTTACATAATGTCAATATTCAGGTTTTGCTTGCGCAACTTTTCCCCACAGAGCAAACTCTAGAAGCAGCCACGTTAACTCAGTCAACCTGCTGACAGGCTGCCAGGGATGTTGAACAAATATTGGACTTTCCTGGAGGCGGCTTTACAGATGTGTGTGATCCAGTGTCTCAGCATGGAAACAAGGATAGAGGCTAAAAATAATCAATCTGTTTATAAAAATGGTTTCATTTCTAAGCAATTATGTACATCACTGTGCAAAAGTTTTAAACAATTCCTAATTTCTTTAGCTTGACATTCTAGTAATGTTTTGAAGAGGATTTGAACCAACATTGCTTTAGGTTTTATGGACGTCAAGTAAAGTTTTCCTTCGGACTTTAGCTACTTTGAAACAGATTTCTTTTGACATATTTGTTACAATAGTTTTCAGCATGTCAATCAGTTTGAAATTTAAAAAAGAAATCAAGTAGAGGAAAAACAGAAAAACAAAAACAATGAACACTAAAAGCTTTTGACATTAATTCCACAATAGAAGTTTGTTTGATAGGCAATAAGACAGAAAACTCTCAGAAGGTAGTAAAACAATGTATGAGGGTGAACTTTGGAAAAAAAAATTAAAAAATCTAAATTTTTGTCTATATTTGATTAAAAATGAAATGTTCAAAAATATTTATATCCTTCTTAATTAGTGGAAAAAAGTTTAAAAGGCATTTTTGATAAGTTTGTTTCCTCTGGTAGTTTAAATATTTATTTTCAGTGATGAGATGTAACTCATGTGGAAAAGCCTCCTTCCCATCACTCGGATCTTTAACTTCACAGATTCTGTATCAGATTCAGGTTTGGACTCCAGCTGTGATGAAAACAATTATTTCAATTACTTTAAACCTAAATCATTTCAGGCAGTTACAGGGTTCTTGTCAAGTTGAATTCTGAATCCTAAGCTGAGAAAAACCTAATGTTACTGCTACACTATTAGAAAACTATTTTTTATTAATTCAGATTTGGATTCACTGACGTTATGTGTGAAAGCAACAGCAAAATTAACTTGGTACCCAGAGCTTTAATGTCATCTTAAATATTTTGTAATTCAATCAGCTCAACTTGCCTTTTAGCCTCCAGTCTAATTACTTGGTATTTTACTTACATATGCAATATGTTTAACTCTATTCTGTAGAGCCAATTATTAATACCATTTTAAATTCTTACACTCACTTTATTTATTCTTAGTTTTCCACCCTGAGGCAGAGATTCTAAAACTGAGAGAGAAGTTGAAATGATTTCCCGGTTATGTTTTTCCTCTGGCGTTCTGCAGAACTACCATCCCCCCTCGGTCCAAGGCTGAGCTCAGACTCTGTGGTATTTTAGAAATGTGTGTTGGCTTGTTGCTGTCTCATTCCCAAATCTGGGCCCTCCTTTTTACCGCATGGAAATATTCTCCACTCACCCCCAGTTACACACTTTCTCCTTTCTGGCATGGAAGAAAGGCTGGAACTATTATGACAAATGGAAGCTTAACAAGAAGATGCTGGAAGTTTTTTTTATTATTATTATTTTTTTTATAGATTTCTATTTCACTCTTGGTAGAATAAACATCATTTTTAGGTCATGACTTACCCACAAAAGTATACAGACCCTAAAATATTTCTATTTAGATCCCCACTTCCCCAAACTAAAACACGTCTTAGTTTTATTATCTGTGGTTGATTCTCTAAATGTTGTACATTTAACAAAACTGTTTATAGTAAACAAAAGAATGTCCTTAAGTTGACTATACAACAGAAAGTGATTTGAATTACAAACTCATGAGTGACATTGTATAATCTAATAAATCAACAGCATTAGGAGGCGACAACTGGAGATAAATAGTGCAGAGTTGTGCCAGCTTACACTTATCAAGATCTAGTTCTAACAAGTTCAAATGAATGAATGAATGTTCATAGTTCACCACTTCAACAGGTTCACAACTCCAACATAATCTAGTGTTCACTTATCAGGTGCTGTCTGAAATAAAGTTTAAAAACTAATGAGTAAAGCAAGTATTGAACGTTTTAATGTTTGGGGCCATTGATATGAAATTTACACCAGATAAACAAATTACTCCATTAATCAACCCATGAAATGAAAATGTAATGAAATGAGAAGTCCAAATAAACAGTTGAAATCTGTCGGCAGTTTGAAAGAATTCTGGCTATTTGCAAATTGATATCAGCTAGTTTACTATTAACTAGGGTAATGAAATAGTTTTTTATTACCTGAGTATTGGAGAGAGTGATACAAAGGGTGAATATAAAATAAGCATTCAAAAACTTTAGGATGTAACGATTCTACTGATGGCAATGACTTCACCGACTTCTGTAAACCTCTAAATGTTTTAGTCGGCACTGTTAGAGCGATAACAACAAAAACTCACCATAAACCAGGCACCTAAAAAGACATAAATCTTGACAAAGAAGGTAAAGTTTTTTAAATATATTAAATCAAGGAATAATGCACACAACCACAATTGATTTTAGATTTGCTCATTCACTGCACCAGACTTCACAGCTGAAGAAAAGACATGTTGAAGCTTGTTTTAAGTTTGCTTTGGAAGATTTGTGAAAGTCAGTGAAAAAATGTGAGAATATAATCTGGTCAGATGGAGTCAAAACTGAGCTTTTTGATTTTCATTGAACACAAAATGTTCAATAACGTGTTGATCACCCAACAACATTAAACCTCAAGCACTGTAAGAACATAAAGTTTGCAGGTAAGAAAAGCAGCAATATGCCACAGACCAACTTTGTATAATTGTGTACAATTATGACTTAAGGTATTACAGTTTAAAAATAACATGCAATTGTGCAAAAACATTAAAAATTAGAACCATTTATATTTTACTTGACAACAACTTTCTACCAATCTAAAGTATATGATTAATGCATTTTATTTACACTTTTGCTTTATCAGCTTTTAACAGGAATTAATTAGTAACTGACTGTGAGGAATTTATGACTTAACTTCCCTCTATTGTAGCTTTCATATTATGTTACAGAAATATAAACAATTGTGCTTTGGTTGTTTGGAGTTTTCTAACTTTATTGACAGGGCAGAGATAGATGGAAAAGACTTTGTGATAAGAGGCCTCCATTCTTTTAACTGGATGTAAAATTTGCCCAGACAAAATGTGTTGGACATAAAGTTAGTTAATAGAAGAAAGGAGGAAGTGATACAAATGCTCTGCAATATTCACACATCAACACAGAGTAGGGTTAAAGGTCACTCTCAAAGCTCAAAGCAAACACTGAGTTAATAAATGTGGTCTGTTTTAAAAAGTAACCAATGAAGGTGTTTTCGCTGGATTTTAAGAACTATGACAAACAGATTAATGAATATGTTTCGACACATCTGTTACACCGCATTTGATGGTTTGTCACGCTGAGTCAAGACAAAATTTCCCAAGTTAGTATTTGCAAACAGGAAGACGTGAGTTTGAACATTTAGCAGCATTTTTAGTGGTCTGCTTGAAAAAGCAATGAGCCTCAGTTATTTTTATTTTTTAAAACAAGCTGTTACAGGAAGTGATTGTTGGATGTACAAATAACAACAACTGTGTGGTTTAGTGTGCGCTCCCTTAGTTACTGTTATTTTCCATCTGCACTTTTCAGCCTTGTGTCAAAAATTTGTATTCCAAAGAAGACTGAAAGCATATGTGTTTACAGATGAAGTTTCCGTTTGGGTTTTGCTCAGTTTGGCTGATCTGGTACAAAAGGTCATTATAACATGATGAGATGCAGCTTAGATGAAGATGTCACACTAAAAAAAAGATAATGGACTTCCTGTAGATTTAATTTTAGAATAAAAAAATGTGACAACTGATTTCCTGTTTTTACCCAAAACTATTTTGAGACATCAGACAGTCCAGCCTTGCTGAGAGAAATATTAAAATGACCAAAAGCTCCTGAGAGTGAACACAGGAAGAAAGCGACCATCCATCGCCACTCTCCCTTTAAATTAGGAAACCATCTGCACTGTCTTTCAGTGCCATTCATCAAATGGTTGCCTGTCAAAAATCTGTGCAGAGGTCCAGAAAGGATCTGTCCTGACCTGTGGGTGCGTTGCCACGACAACTGGAGTGGTGGTGGGATGGGAGCAAGGCTGTCCTCTAATTGATGGTTTACTGTGAGCTACCAAGAGTATAATTTAAAGTTTGGTGGAGGATTAAAGAAGTCAAAATATAGAGATTATTTGAACACAATGAAAGTTTTTCTTAGCATTAAATGTAGTTTATGTATTTTGAAAGACATTTGGCTTTTGACTTTAAAAGACTTCCTGTTTCTTTGATAGTGACCTCAGGAGATCTGAACTGCTCATGTTTTGCAAACAGTTTGGATAGAAATACCACTGTGATGTAATTCATGGCTTCACAACTTCAACAAACTGAACACAGAAAAAGCTCTTTTTTTCTCCTATTTATGCTGTCAAGAGAAAATATTTCACTCTGAATGTTTTTTTTAATTTAATCATTGATAACAATAATAAGAGATCAGACCAGATATTGAATTAAAGCAGATCCTGACTATAAGAAGATGAAAAAAAGTAACGCCCAATAACAAATTCACTGAATGAATTTTAGAACAATTTTTATTTTAGCATTAAAATACTCCCTGCACATCAGATATGGTCTGGTCTAACCCCATTTAAGTAATTTTATTCATCCTTTAAGGCACATTCCACTTATGATCATGTTTTCTCCAGGCTACATAGCACACATTGCTGCTGCCCTCATTTTACATTGTTTCCATCTAAAGCATTGTTTTCATGAGCCTCTGATACAAAATGCAATCCAGTCATATGGTCCAAAATGTAACAATAGAAGAATTCATTGTTACCCTCCCTATATGGAAATAAAATGTAGCATTCACTTCGATATTGCTAATGCTTTTGAGAATACTTTTAGGAAACTGCCTGTTTCAGATAAAAATATGAAAACAGATCTTGGACAAAATGCTTAAAAGGTCCTTTATTTCTTTAAGTTTGCTCTTCCAAAGAGCCAGGGGTCAATATAATGGTTCCAAATTCGCATCAATAGTTTTTCAGACTTATTTTTTTACTGCCTTTTCCATTCATCATTTGTCTGCAAATGAAAAGAGATCCGATCACAGGGGCATCTAGCCTGATAAAAACCAGCCTCCTGATGCTATTTGCTTCATTCAGAGGGTCTGGACCCTCAGCTGTTGAGAAACGATTGCTTCTGGAGGTTTGGACT
>NW_015115504.1:0-6078 GCF_001443285.1 Poecilia latipinna
CGTCTTCTAGATCCCAGGAGCAAGAAGACGCCAATGTTCTGAACGGCTACAATCCCCAGGGGGTACGCAATGATGCAATGTGTGTGTGTGTGTGTGTGTGTGTGTGTGTGTGTGTGTGTGTGTGTGTGTGTGTGGACTTTGAATTTTAACACACAAGGACATAAGAGACCACAACATGGAAAGAAAAAGTGAAAAAAAAAGTCAAATAATCATCACTAGATTGAAGTACGGATTGCTTGTAGGTCATGTTGTTTTTTTGCAATAGTTAAAGTTATAAGAGTACATAAATCAATAAAGAATAAAATAAATACACAATCAGACATAAAACTAATTTCATTCATTTTATTTTATTCACTCAGTAATAAATATGAACAGTTCATCTAACTAATATAAATCGTGAATGAAAAGAAGCCGAAAGAAGCATAAACTCCATTCATATGAAAAGAAAATCAGCTTTCAGATCAGAAGATGTTCCAACAAAACATCAGCTCATTTAGTCCCATATAGCTTCATCATCATAATTTTCTCATTTCTTTTAAATGCAGAAAAAGATTTATATTTTATCTCACTGTCAAAATAATCCCTTTAACTGAAATGCCTTTCTGAATTAAATTTTCAGTTTGTTTTAAGTTGTATTTCTCTTTCTCCACATCTGTTTTGCATAGTGTTTGCTAAAATTGTCTTTGTACATACATTTTAAATTATTGAATACAAGACCTTAAATAATGACGTGAACATTTATATTTGGATTTTAAATGTTCGATTACCGTCTCAGATTTCTGTTCATATCCTAGTTTTTCGTGATGCATGAATTAATGATTAGTTGCAGCAAAATGACTGAATTTATTGAGATATTTCTGTGATTTTTAGAGTGGGGTTGTGCCATTCTTTACTGGACCTATTTATAACCCAGAGGACATTCTGATCGCAGGTAAACAAGGAGCTTTTATTCTGATTCACCCATCACTGTCTGATTTTATTAAAGCACATTAGTCTCCGTCAGCAGAAAGCCCAGGCAGCCAGGATATCCTCCAGGAGTGTCTGAGAGGACTGAACATCAGCCCTGGAGCAGGTAGTCTCCTCATCTCTGCAGCAGAAAACAAACCAGCGGTACTTTCCCCGCAAAAAAAAAAAAAAAAAACACTTTCCCATTTTCACCCAACTTTTCCACAGAGGGCACCACAGGCTTTCAGCCTCCTACTGAGCAACAGCAGCTGCAGAATCAGCTCGTGATTGGTGCGCACCCGTTGCCCGGGCAACAGCAGGATCCAGTGATGTTTGAGGGTGCAGCCCGTGAAACTGGGTTGCCAGAGCAACCGGCACGTCCAGCAGGGGGGGGAGCGGCGGAGGGGGGGAGCTACGGCGACGGGCAGCAGGCAGCGCAGTTCCTAGAAACGGTGAACCAGACCAGAGATGGAGATCATTTCAGTGAGTCACTCACTCTCACAGGAAATATTCCTGAAAAAAAACGACACGAAGCAAGAAAAACGACCAGAAGTTTACATACATGCACATCATGGAGGTTTCTGGGGAAATTCAGCTTCCTGTTTCTGATAACAGAGTTTGTACAGGTGCCAGAAATCCTTAGAAATGCTTTAATTTCAATTAAAGTACTTGATTCTGTGCAAACTTCTTAATATTAAAACTGCACAGATTTGTAATAAAGTGCAACCTCTTTCTTTCTCTCTTTCTCTTTCTCTCTCTTTCTCTCTTTCTTTCTCTCTCTCTCTTTCTCTCTCTCTGTGTCGCTCTCCATATATATATTAATTAATTTTACATCAGAGTACATGATACATGTTACGGTACGTTACATTAGTGGAAAAACACAAAACAAATGAAACAAAAAAAAAGGTATAACAAGGAAAGAAACAGTTTAGTAATTGTTTTTATATATTAACAACATAACTGAGATAATCCTAAGAATATTTGGTTATTTATTTGGATTTAGACACAAAACAGTCAGAATTCTAATTGACTAATTTAGTTTATTTTTTTGCTGTAATTCTTCTCTTTGTGCGTCTCCAGAGACTCATTTCAGGGTGGCTGTGTTCTACAGAGGGGTGAAGGTTTCTGAGCAGGAGGTTCCCAACGAAGCTGGACTTCGCTTAGTTTACAGGTATCAAGAAGGAGACAATGTTTGAGTTGCTCAATGTTCCAACACGAATCAGGAAAACATGCAGGAAAATTTCAGTCAAACCTTGACGCTCCTTTACATTCACTCAGAAATAACCCTTCATTTATAAAAGTCAGAATTCTGACTTTTAATCTCAGAAGATCAAAGGTCATCAGGCACTGCCCATCACCTAGCAACCGAAGTGGAGCTCCATTGCGTTTGGTCACTGTGTTTTTTAAAATGGCTGCTGGAACAGACGAGTGTTTTGTTGTTGACTTAGCATCCAGAAACCACTTGCTGATTGTGCAGGAGGCTCTACTAAAGCTTTTCAAAGATGTATGGTCGTATAATGGTTCATCTGATTGCAGCTATTTTCACTTGTGAGTGTAAACGTTGACTTCAGGCCAGCAGCAACTTATTTGGATTTAAAGTGACAAAACGCCCTAAAACAACTCAAAATAGGCAGAACTGAGCAGACTGAAATCTCCTCACCTAAGAATGATTTTGCGTCACCCACAGATCTATGCTAACCTGTTCTCAGAAGCGCTACAGGTCACCTTCACCCCACTCTTCTTCTTCCGTCTCATCATCACGTCAGGCCTGATGTAAACGATGCAGTTTTGGATCATGAGACGGGCCTCTGCATCGTCTCTCTGCCGCGCCCGGTTGGCATCCTGGATCAAATCCAAGCCTCTCTGACCCAAAGGATCCTGGACAGCCTGGGCAGCCTGGATGTGGGCATGTCGCAGCACGTGATCTACGGCCAGCGGCGCGGCGACGTCAAAGCCTACTGGAGCTTCTCCAAGTTTGACAGCAGCATGCAGCCGCGCGAGATTTCTAAACTGAATCCTGAACCTCTTTACCAGGTGAAGGACTTCATCCGAGGTGCGTACGGAAACGTCTGCCTTTAAGGGAGCCTGTGTGTGACTAGATATGCAGCATGTTATCTGTTATTTCCTGTAGGATTAATGGACTTTTTTGATGGGAAGGAATCCCCAGCGTCCTCCATGTTCTTCTGTCTCGGGGAAAAGTGGCCTGACCCGGAAAACAAGCCTTGGGAGAAAAAACTCATCATGGTGGAGGTGAAGGAAGGCTTTCATTTTAAATGACTGAATGGAAAACAGAGAAAACTGAACGTAAATCCTTTCAGTTGTCAGGATCATGAGTTTGACTCGTCTCCTTTCTTCTCTCTCAGGTGGTTCCCACTTCAATGGAGCTTCTGAAGAACGCAGCTGTTGAATGTGGCGCCTCCTCCCTGCGGTCTGTGGAACTGCAGATGTCACTGGAGGAAATGATGGATCTTTACTGATGAGTTTGTTTTTGTCCCTCTTTCAATGTGAGGACATCTCAGTTTATTATGTTTTTATTTGACGCCAAACAGATCCTGCAGAAATAATCACCACATTGTCGCTGCGTTAGCTGGGACTGAACAAAGTAATGCACGTGACTATAAATATGTTTGTTTTTCTCCTTTATCTTTGGATTTCGATACACAAAATGAATAATTTGTAAAACTTATTTGAGTCCCTTCAAAAATATGGTAGTTTTAAAATAATTTCTTGCAATGAAAACATCCACCACAGATTCTAATTCACTCGTTGGTGATTATATTGTCCTGATTATGATCTTATTTACTGCAGAAAATAATAAATGTTTTCATCTGAGTTTAGTCTTCATCTGGACCCATTTGTTCTTGTTTCTTGTTTTAATTTTTTAAACTACGGATTAACTGTTTTCCCTTTTCTTATGTCATTTCTTGTTTCACATCTGCATTTATTAAATGCCATGTTCTTCTATTTTTCCCATTTTGAATTGTCATATGATGTTTCAACATGATGGAAACAGGATGTCATGAATAACTAATAAAAAATTTACAGATTGTCTTTTTAACCCATAAGAACGGTTTAGAAAATGCTTCATTACTGTCCATTTGAATTTACTGTGAAATTTAACTAATTTAGGCTTTAGGCCACTAGGGGGCAGGACATTTCTAATATTAGCCTTGCTGTGTGCTGAATATGCATCAACAGGCAACAGTGGTACATTTGACGATTGTTCTTTTATTTCAATGTGGGATTGTGCTACTGCAAAAAAATGTGAATTTGTCTCAGTTTGTTTTCAAAACATGCTGCAGTTTTATATTCATCTGTGCTCCATGATGTCCTGTTACATTAAATAATTGCTGCAAGCTGTAAACTTAATCTCATGTTTGTAATCTTGGCTGATCAAGAAATACTGGATAACTTTAGAAAGGGCCATCTTTTTAATACACAGAGAACAAACTGCAATAAAACACTGATGTCATAATCACAACGAAACTGATTTCTTCTCAGGAACTACAACACAAATAAGAAGTGAAATCTGAAGTCAGACCAATGTGAAAGGTGCTCTACATCTTGTTTCTTTAAATCCTCTTTATCCATCCGTCACTGACAAACAATTTCATCTTTTGTCCTCTGTTGTTCCAATCAGAGCATCCCATTCCTGTACCGACCAAACTGGAGAAATTAAATGTTTACAAAACCAAATCAATAAAGTGGATTCATGAGGTTGTCGTGTTTCAGTCGTCTTTGTCTGATTCTGCCTCGTTTTCCGACTCGGACTTTGCTTCCTCCAGACCCGCCATCGGGACCAGCTTCCCCTCTTCATCCATTCCCATCGGCTGGATGATGTTTTCTCTGCAAACAGCAGATCAACACGCGGATAAATCATGTAGAGGAAATGGCGGTTATGCTTTGTTTTCTTTCAGGAGATAAAAAAGCTTCACAGCCCAAAGAGCTTGAGATCAATTAAATTTGTCAAGCTTTATAAAGCGCCATTTACTTAAAAATACGATATAAATGTGTTTCTTTTATTGTGGAAAAAAAGCAGGATTTCATTTCTAGTTTTAGATTTTAGAGAATATGTTTTCTTGAGTGATACATTTACCATTTAAGGAAAATAAAGAGGTAATTTTCAACCCAATGACAGAAACGTGCCTGAGAATGTAGCAGTTCTGTCATTCTGACGCTAAAGTTGTTTTTCCTACTTGGACAGCTTGTTGAAGAGCATGATGAGCCTCTTGGCCTCCTCCTCCTTCTCCTCCTCCGTCATGCCCTCCATCGGGTTCGACTGCTCCGCCTCCACCCGCCCCGTCACCGGGTTGATGCGGTCCTTCATCTGCCGGTACTCCTCGGTGTCCGAGTCCGAGTCGCTGGAGTACTGGGCGTCGGAGACGGCTCTCTGGCCGCCCAGCAGCCCCCTGGTGGCCAGCAGCCCTGCCGCGTTGCCGTAGCCAGTGTACTTCACAAAACGCCGCACTGAAACCAAAGAGGAGCAGCAGACTCCCTAAAAACTGTATTTTTGTTTTCTTTAGGACAAGACTTTTCAGATCCAAACAAAGGTTTACCGTTCTCCTTGCAGAGGACAAACAGGAGGTCGGCGGCGCAGTGTTTGAGGTCGGTGTCCAGGTGAGTCATGAGACGAACCAGGCGACTCTTCACAGTGTCTCCATCCTCCGGTCTGTGTGACACATCCCTCAGAGGAGGGAGGATCTGACGGCAGGAAAAGGTTCAAATACAGACACAGAATCAATGGATCTCAACTTCAAAGTGGAAACAAAAGCAAAGTATTGGCAAAGACAGATGGGAGAGGAAGTCAGGACCATGAAACTCTTGTTTTTCCAGTTTTTCCTCAATCAAAGGTGGTGAAAGAAAAACACAAACCATCATATCTATCATTATAAAGCAAACAGTACAAAGTAGTAAGTTTTTTTTCTTTACCAAAGTCCTAACTTGCACTTTTACGTGTTTTCTTCATAATCCATTATAATTATTGCTGTTTTTAGTTGTTTTATTTATTTATATAGGCTAATTAAAATATTTTCCAGTTCCAGTTCTTTAGAAACTAAAGTTTTTCTGATCTTTTGGAGGGTCTGCTTGCATTAATATGCCACTATTATTATTATTATTATTATTATTATTATT
>NW_015115504.1:10247-24517 GCF_001443285.1 Poecilia latipinna
TAAGGTGTAAAGTTTACCTTCGACCAAACGCCCCCCAAAGGAATCCCAGCCCCAAAAGGAATTTGTAAAAATGTCCGCCAGCGCCCCCTGCCGTCCTCTGAACGACCCCTGGGGGGCGGTACCGCCCACGTTGAGAACCGCTAATCTAGAGGCTTGTTTTAAGTAAATTAGTCCTTAATATTAATGCAAAAGTTCTGGTTTCAGTAGCAGATTATTTAACTAGTAAGACATTTTTTTCCATGTTAAATCAATTTCTCTGCCTTAGAACGAGCAATTTTTCATCAATATTAAGGAATTATTTACTCAAAACAAACATATATTGCTGGAAAGTTGCTTCCAAGTTAGTTTCTCTTATTCCAAGTGTGCTAAGATATTTGCACTAGAAACTAAACCAAAATTACTTGGTAAGATTTTGTGTTTTTGCAGGGTGGGGCAATTAGCATGTCAGTGTGAGTCGATTTTCATGTGAAGTTACATGTTTCCTGATGTACAGGCGTGTTTCTCTGTGCGCCCTGCAGCTCTCTGTCAGCAGGTTGAGGATCGGCGTCAGTTTCTCTTTGACTCGATCTCCCTGAGAAGAACAGAGACAGTTGATTGCATGTTCACAAGAAAGAAAACAAACTTTAAAACGTGAACGCTCCCTCCCTCACCGCCTCCAGGCGCCTCTCCATGAAGGTCAGCAGCATGTGGACGCAGTCCATGTTGACCCCCAGACTCTGCTTGGATTCGGGCTCCAGCGGCACCGTGAGCAGCACATTGAGACACTGCAGAGGAAGCGCCGTCAGCAGGTTCACCGTGTGACTGCAATGACAGGGTGAAGCACAAGGCTTATTAAACCAGGAGTTTCTTTTTGTTGATCCGTTTCTGAATAAACTGACAGAAAAGTGAGATTCAGCTCTCAAAGTCGGCCTTTAAAAACCTTCACGACGTTTGAACTTTGGCTAATTTTTTCAAGTTATAATAAAAACAAAACAATGTAAAGTGAAGCAATATATATTTAAGTGGAGGAAAAATGATGATATGGCTTTCCATGTCTCTAATTAACCGAGCTTAATAACTTTGGTAAAAAGTAATAAAGAACCAACTAATTTGTTTAAATAAAAATATATTAACAAATGCAGGTTTTTACAGTTTGTCAGATTTTTTTTGATGGAATAAAAAAAACATTACAGCACAAAGTATCTACAAAACAATGACTCTAAGACAACTAGCAAAACTTGTAGGTATTTTTTATGTCATAGGGTGGAAACAATGAAAGTTTTGTGTCCAAACAAGAATTTTAATTTCAATTTCAAGTGCACAAATATTAGTAACAAATATATAAACTTTAGAGGAAACAAATTATTTTTATAGCATTTTCCACAAATATCAACACAATGTTTCTTACCACATCATTGCAAAGATTTTTTTAATCTTTCTTTGTTTTAAAACCATTAAAAACAAAAATTTAAAATAAAAATATGGTTCTTTAAATGCAAGAAAATATTTTCCGTCATAGATATTCATCAAAAATTATGCAAAACGTTGCATATTATGTAATGTGGGATAAATCTGGAACATGTTGTATACTTTTAATTATATGTATTTAGTTAAAAAGAAATAAATGCAAATATATATATATATATATATATATATATATTTTACAATAAACGTGCTATGCTATTTCTGATAATTAGTAACTGTTTAGAAAACATTTGTCAGATCATTTTAGATACAAACTTTCTCTCACCAAACTTGTTCATATCTGTGTTGTACATAAAAACGTCCGTCCTATTTTATTTATTTGTTCATTTATTTATTTTGGGAGCAGCTGGGACATTTCTCCTCACCCATGCAGCTCGTCGGTGTCTTCAGGCAGCAAACACTTCCTCATCAAGCAGAGGCGCAGAATGGCCACTAGGTGTCGGTAAAGAGTTGCGTCGTCCTGCACGGACAACCCAACAACTCATTTCTCTCTCTAGAAACAAACTTTTACGTGTAAGATGCAACTGAAAGGTAAAAGGTTGCAATATCTTGATTAAAAAATAATTAAAAGTAAACCATAAAAACAGAACAAAATACACACTTCCCCCTTCCGTTTAACCCGCACAGTGTCTGACCTCACTTGGCTCCTGCTTGTGGGTGCTGTAGGTGATGTTGAAGAGGATTTTGAGGATCTCCACGATGCGCTGCGAGGCTTCCAGAGAGATGGGTGGTGCTGCGGGCTCCAGCACACACTCGTACTGCTCCTTCCACTGCACCTCCAGGCAGCTCTCCAGGGCAGCTGTGAGGATGGGGACGCCTCCCTCCTGGAGGAGGAAAATGGAGAGAGAGTGAGGAACCCTGAAGGAGGTTAGCTAAACCTGAATGTCTCACAGAGTAAACCTGTTCATTTACCATTCAGAGGTACATTCACAGTTTTCTCTGCATTTATGTAATATAAATAAAAGCTTAAATTGTTTGCCACTGTCATCTTTAAGTTCTTGTTCAGTAATAAACCTTTAAATTTCCCATTTTTGTTTTCTCTTTAAACTGTTTGTCACAATTTTTAATAGACACAAATGTTAAATAACTATGAGATACTGAAAGCTGACGTTCTGGAAAAAAGAGCAAAAGTACAGACTCAGTGCAAAATTTTTGAGAATTTTACAGCCATAAAATAAAATAAAAAATACCAGGTGGCCCAGTTACAATTATGGTCATAAGAGGTTAAAGTAACTAACTTTCTTTGATCAAATTTAAATACATGGCGCAATGTTGGCTTTCTTTGGTAGTCTTCTTGCTAACCTGACATCACCTCATGGATCCTCAATAGGAGGAAATGCCTAAGATTTCTTTTAACGAATTTAAATAATTGGTGCAGTGTTGGCTTTGTTAGGAAGTCTTCCTGTTAAACGGAAATTACTCCTCTCCACTGTCACCATTTGAATCCTTAATATGAGGCATTGCTTCCAGTTGTCTTTAACCAATTTGCATAATTTGGGCAGTTTTAGAAAAACACAGTAGACCACATGAATGTGGCCTCATTAATTTTCACAGCAACAAGAACAAATCTTGGTTTCGCTGCACACAAGAAAAACACATATTGACTGGTCTGGTGTTTTCTCCTCCAACAGAACCAACACACTGACAGCTGCCAGATCTAACTCTAGACTGCCACCTTCAGGCCTCTCCTGATCAGTTAATAACAGTGTCTGGTTTTATTTTTCCCCTCCGTGGGCTGCCGCCTTATTGTGGTGGAGGGGTTTGAGTGAGGTCCTCGGAGCTGTCAGGGGCTCCATGAATCTGGGTGGGGTCTGCAGTGTCAAACGGCTCCTAGGGGAGGGATCGGACCCAGAGCAGCCTGAAGACCACTTAGAAATAGAGACAGAAGTCAGGGTTTCCCCAGGGTCTTAAAAGCTTGGCGGGCCACAGGGTTTGCGTTCCCCCTGCAGGCTAAGCTGGGAAGTTCTCATGTCCACTGTCACAAGAATCCTCAATACGAGGCATTGCTTAAGGTCACTTGTTACCAATTTGCATAATTTGTGAAGTTTTAGAAAAACAGTAGACTAAATAAACATAGGTGGCCTGATCTTTTTTCACAGCAACCACAACAGATCTTGGATGCATGAGACATGTTGGGCTACATAAATGTATCGGGTTTGATCTTCGTGAAAGCAAGAAAAACAGATCTTCAGTTTCCCCATGCAAGAAAAAGTCTCGTCTGGTTGAACTTCCGGCCTGCTGATTTTCTTCTGGTCTTGTTTTGGTCGTTTTGTATCTTCAAGGACACAAAATGTCTTGATATATCTAAAATCCTTAAAATACATTTGTTTATAAATGTGGCTTGACAGCTGTATGAATAAGGTTTCCAGTAACAAAAAAGCATGTTATGATCAATTAAATGCTCTGATACGTCATTGTGCTGCCAAACATATAACGCTGAGTGGAGCGGCTGACCGCTCCAAGATGGCCGCCCTAAATCTCGTCAGCAACAACAGGTGAGAGCGGTCCATGAGGCGTGTATCCTGATGTCTGTGCTTTTGTTTGACATACTCCCCGTCTTCGGGGCTTTTACATAAACGGATGTACCTGTTTGAGCTGAATGCTGAGTTCGGGTCTCAGGGCGGTGATGAGGAACATGAGGCGAAGCTCGTAAAACTGAACACTGGAGGGAGACGACCAGCTTACACTGGAGGAAAGACACTCAATCAGGCCGCTCAGAAGCCTGAAACCATAAGCGGGAAAACGTTTAATTACATCTCTGGTAGATTTAAAACTGTCAGTGTTTAATTAACACCTCTGGTTGTTGGGTTTTTTCCCCTGCAAGTGTTTTATTTTTCTGTATACCTCTTGTACACTTGCCACTGGCTCAGTAAAGTTTTATTTAAAAAAACCGTAGAGAGGAAGATGAACTGTCATAAATACTTTTAAACAGCTGATAATCAAAACCTCAACACAGATGTCCAACTTTATCCAATTGAAAGTTTAGACTTTGTAAATATAAATGTAGGGGAAGGAAAGTGCGCTAAATGAAACATTAGCGCTACTATTAGCGGACATTCGCCCAGTGTGCATGATGAATTAATGAGATGCTATGAAACTTTTCGTCTTGTTTTTGAGATGGCGGTTGTATATAAATAATTTTCGTTTTTGAAGTTAGCGTTGGACCCACCTGAGCGCGCTGAACCTCTCCTGAGCCCAGGTGCTGTTGTACACCACGTTGCACAGAACCTTCATGGCCTCCTTCCTCAGCGCCTCCTCCCCCTGCTCCTTCTCCTCCACCTCTCCTTCCCCCTCCATCTTGCTCTCTCTGCGGTCTCTCCTTCCCCGCTCCAGCGCCTTCTGATGGATGCTCCCTCTGTGCATTTCATTGATGCTGGTCCTGTGGCTGCCGAACCAGCTGTTGCTGTCCAGGTCGCCGCCGCTGGTGACGCTCCTGGAGTCCTCGTCCACTGCAGGAAACTCCTCAGTGGGGTCCAGGGCCTCGCCCTGGCCGCCGTCCTCTTCTGTGCGGCCCTGCAGCAGTTTGGCCTCGGCAAGGGAGGCGATGATGTTGTCGTAGAAATCAGAGTCGGGGTCGTTGCCTTCCTCGCTGGCGTCGTTTGTGGTCAGGCCGGCCAACTTGGCCAAAGTCAGCAGAGTGCCGTCAGTCACCAGATGGCCCAGAATCTTTTTGTCCCTGGTCAGGATCCTTAGTGAGTGCAGAGAGACTCTCAGCAGACTGCGCTTCACTCCTGACCTCATGAACCTCACAATGACGACGGCTAGATTCTGAGGAGGGAGACAGAAAAACATCAACAGGGCCAGGAATCGGAAACATTTGTTAACAGAGATGGAAACTTCAAAAATTGGACAAACTTGACATCCTGATACAAGAACCACTACAGCACAGGTGTCAAACTCAAGGTCTGGGGGCCAAATCTGGCCCGCCGTAGCAGTTTTCTTTTGCAAATCTACAAAAGTCATGGAAAATTCACACAAAATCAAATATATTTTTTATAGATTTAATGCAAATTTTTCTCCAAATTGGCCAAAATCTTTGGGTTTAAGTGACTGCTGCGTCAGCCTCACTTGATGTCAAGTTGTAGTCTGTGATAGTTACGGCGATTAACAAAAGACACATTTAGCATCATAAATTAGCACAAATATCATAAAACTTCCTTACAAACATTTCTAAATTAGTACCACAAAATCTGTGATTTTGATTGCAAAAATACACAAAAACAATCATAAAATCCTGGAGAGACGTTCAATATAATTTCATTTTAAGAAACAGTTATTGAATGCTGAAACAAACAGCTATTTATTGATATTTTAACAGTTTAATGGGTTTTATCAATAGATTCTGGCACAGCTGGCCCTTGATTTGGCCCAAAATGAAAATGAGTTCGACTCTCCGGCACCAGAGGCATGACTGCTGTACGCCAGACAATCTTTATTCATCTGTTCTGCAGCCACAAAGTGGCTCTTAAAAACTCTAAAACTTCAAAAGAACCAGTTAATGTTTTAAAATGCAAATATAATAACAAAAGCAGGTTTTTAACAATTAAAAAAATAATTCTGCACTTAATTTAACAAAAAATGACAGAAAAACTACCAGTAATGCTTTAAAAATTAGTTTACAATCTCTGTGCTTTTTAAAATATATATGTGTGTCCTCTTTTATCTTTATTCTAAGTCCTAAAAATATAAATACAATTTAGTTTTTTTTTTAAAAAACGTTGTGACACAGCTGGGTGATACAAAATCATTTAAAAATGTATTTTTAAATTTAAAAAAATAATTCAATAACTGTAAAAAAAAAGTTTTTATCTTTAACTATTTTTAAAGATAAAATATATAAAAAATTATTTTGCACTTGACATTGTGGATTTCTTAACAATAGACTGTATGCAATAATGAAAACTTTTTTTAGAAATCTTTTTTAGATGTTTTACATAAATAGTCCATAAATGTGTTTGGTGCTGCTCATCAGATGTTACCTGTCTGAGGATCAGGCCTCGATCTTCCTGCTCAAAGTCGTCAATGTCGGAGTCAGAATCAGCAAAGTCCCTCACTTTATTCTTCCTGAACTGATAAAACAGTGGAAAGAATAAATAAAACACGTTTTTCCAACTTTTAGTTTCCACAAAACTGCAGGAATTAAACTTTGGCAGAACTTTACCTCCTCTAGTTTTCTTTGCTGGAGAATCAAATAATCCATTTTTACAGGCAGCAACAGAGGAAAGGAGAAAATATATCAGCAAAGAACAGCAAAGAATGTCCTCTAAAATATCTTATAAAAGCTAAATTATACTTTAACATGAAAAGTAGGTGGCTGCCAGAAACCAGGGACTAAACATTTACAATCTAAAAGCAACAAAGTAAAAAAACAAGCTTTTATTAGCAGTGACTGTAAAAATAACAGTTAAAACTGGAGCTCTATTTCTGGTCTATAGATAAGGGAGAGTCAAATATGCAGCACAGCTTCCTGGTGCAGGATGCTAGAAAAGTAGCAAAATACTGCACAGGTGAAAAATGGCAACCTATGTAGTTGAAAAGTATAATCAAGATGCTTAAAAGTGCGGGGGATTTGTTGATTTTGTGTGAATCTCCACAATAATTCTCAAGACACTGGAGGGACTGATTGATAGAATTTGGTAGTAAACAAATGAAAACGGCATTAATTTGATTTATAACATAATGTTTAAGCACATGTAGTGTTTAGTCTAGAATCTAGACGGCCACATAAAAAGCTACGGCGGGCTGGATTTGGCCCACGAGCCTCGAGTTTGAAACACGTGACTTGAATGTGAATACTTTTGACACCTCTGCTTAAAACACATTATTTTCAGGACTTGAACCTAAACTGAAATCCCTGAAAACTCCTTTTTAATCTAACAGGTCTGCAGTGGCTGCATCTGAACTCAATCTGCCTGAGCAGGCAGAGGATCAGGAACGACTGATGCAGCAGAATTACTAATCACAGCCAGACTGTGGGGTGGAGGCGGGGGAGCGAGGACGGCGTGGAGGTGGAGGTGGAGAGCGATTAACTGAAGGATGTGAGCCGAAACTTTCTCCAGGCGCAGCAGGAACTCACCCTCCTCCTCTCCCGCTCGTCTGCATCAAAGAAGAAGCACTGGGCGTACTGCAGATCAACACAGTCACACAATAAAAATAAAGGCTTTTTTATCAGAAATCACTCATGCATGAGGAATCGGCCGCCCTCTGTGGCGGCGTTACCTCTTTGTTGAACTGCTGCAGCTGCATCTGAACGCCGTCCTCATCCCCCTGCTTGATGCACTGGATAATCCCCTCCATGTCCACGTCCATGCTTCCTGCGCAGGCACACACACGCACACACACACACACACACACACGGACCATAACTGAATTAAACTTACACAACAGTAAACAAGGATGGCAACATGAAAAGCAACTGACTAGATTTTACCTGCTTTTTGGATCAAATGAGGAACTAGAAAAGCAAGAAATATGAGAAAATAAGAGAAACCTACTTAAATATTGATTTATACAAGTGATTTTTCACCTTTTTTGATCAGTTTGCGCAGATTTAATAGATGAATGCAAACATAAAACTCCATCCATTCACTATCTATATGCACTTATCCTTGCAGAGTCTTTATCAATAATTAAACACTGTGGACAGGTTCAATTCATCACACATGGACACACTCACAGCTAAAACCAATTACACTGCAAAACACTAAATCTAAATTTAACTAAATTTTTAGTGAGTACACTTTAAATAAAACAAGTAATATTTCAGCAAGAAACAGGTTCTTGTTTTAAGTCAGTAATTCCTTAATATTGAAGAAAAAGTTCTAGTCATAAGTGACATAATCTGCCAGTGTAATATAATAACTTAGAATTATAACCAAATATACTTGGTAGGATTTTGTGGTTTAACCTAGCAGTCATGTTTGTGGATTGTGTGAGGGATCCAGAGTACCCAGAGAGAACTCATGCATGCACGGGGAGAACATGCAAACTCCATGCAGGAAGACCAGAGGATGGGATTCGAACCCAGGACCTTCTGCAAGGCAGCATTGCTCCCAATCTGTCACTCCTGTGATATTCCAGATTAAATCTCTGAGCCAACCTACCGTCCGCGGCTTCCAGGTGAGGAAGATCACCTCAGATCTCAGAGTTCGGGTCGATCGCAGCTCCTTCAGCGTTCCACGTCTCTGCAGTTTGCTTCAGATTCCAGTCCCTGTCATGCAGCCTGCCTGCCTCTCCGTGTTTCTCTCTCTCTTTAATCCAAGGGAGATGCAGGAGCCGCCGAGTGTTTATGGTTATAATCCACTAATGGACTCTAAGCTTATATCTCCCTGTGTTGACCTTTCAACCTGTTGGAGGTTTCCCATGTGTGTGCCGCTCTGCAGCAGCAGAAACAGCCATTAAAACTTCCTTCTTTCTTCAGCTGAGCTTTTCTATATGTTATAAAACCAAACTGGATCTAAATGTGGCTGAGAAAAACGACTGAATAAAACATCAGCTGCTGCTGTCAGCGTGTCTGACTGCTTCCCTCATAATTAAAGGGAAAAATGAACCTTTGTGAGGATTTCTGCCAAATCAAAAGGTTGGAGACGAAGTGTGTGTGACAGGATTTTATTTTAACAGTACAGTGGATGTGACGTTTGTTTATTTGTTCTCCAAGTTGTTTTGTTTAGTCAACAAGTTGTTTCTCCAGACTTTTATTGTCGGTGTATTAAGTTCCGTTACGCTGCTCTTGACGGTTGGTGGTTACCATAGCAACCAGTATCTGACAGCTCCGCCCCCTTTTCCTGTTGCCGTTGGTAACTGTGGTACGTATTAGGATTAACTCTGTTTTCTTTACAATTATTGCATTTTAACATGTATTTTTAGACAGAATTGATCTAACAGTGTTTCGTGAGTAAGTTTGCTATGTTTTGTATACGTTTTTAAATGTTATCATTATTAATGTGCATTTTATATATGTTTAATTTTATAATCGTTAGCCTCTGCTAACTGCTGTTAGCTGCTCATTGGCAGTTATTGCTCTGTAATTTGTTTATGGTTATTTGTTATATTTTGTTTACTGTATAGAGGCAGAAGCTGTTGGACTGATGTTAGCCACCAACTTGATTTCGTCTTTTGTTAGAATAAATATAGTAAACATGAGTGTAGTTTTATTGTAAGTCAATTTGGTTTCTTTTTGTAGTTTTTTTTTTCCTATTTTTTGTTAATGGATGGATTTCTACTTATTTTGTACGGGTTTTATTGCCTGCTGTTTGTAAAATTGCACAGTGAAAAATTAGCAGCAATAGTTTAAGTTAGTAAGCAGGAAAGTTTACAGCTGTAAATTCATTTACAACTGTCTCTGTTTCAAAGTAATCATTTAATTAGCACAATTAGCTTCATATTTAGGTAAATATTATGTTTACAAACTAAATATTTATCTCCAAACAAACTATTTAGATAAAAAGATATTTTAGTTAACAAAATAGCTTGAAAGCTAAATATATTCATTCAAATAATTTGAGCTTAAAAATGTATTTCTGGTTTGCTCTGTAAATATTACAAAGTAATATTTATTTGTGTCTCGTTGTTTCCTAAACCCAAAACAATAAGACATAAATAAATCTGAGGATTAAAAATAATTCATATTTTACTGAATGTTACTGTATTTTCAGTAACATTAAACCAAATATGACTGCAAAAGTTTTTCAAATTGCTAAAACATTTTATTAAGAGTGAAATAAAAACCTTGTGTGGTGATTGACTGATTTTCTCAGAGTTAGGCCACAGCAGGTAAACAGGGACACTTCCTGTTGGGAACACAATCCCTCCCTTCTATCCGATTACCGTCGGACATAATCCGCGATTAATCATAGGTAAAATAATAATCATTTGAGTGCTGGAGCTCTTTTATTCACACACACCTGTGATGACTGGTTCTGGGTTCTCAATGGAGCTGTGTTGTAAAATAAAACTGGTGAAGTGAATTAAATAAGAAAAAGAAACCTGGAGAGTTTACCTTATTTTTGCATTTATGGAATAAATTAAAATTGTTCCTATTTTCAGAAGGTTAATAGTTAATAATTTAATTAATGTTATTTTTGCTTTCCCATCAGCTTTAACTACAGCCGTTGTTTACTGAAGGAAGGAAGCAGTAGAGGTGGACGGATTGATCCAGAATAGCAACAGAACTGATACCAGATCAGAATTGGTTATGAAGTAAATACTGTCCCAACCAGGCTGGATTGTTTTCATTGTTTTGGTAATGCAACACACACACACACACACACGCACGCACGCACGCACACACACACACACACACACACACACACACACACACACACACAGAAGGTAAAAAAAGTACAAAACTAATGTAACCTATTCAAGCCAAAGTGCGGTTTTTGATAAATTTATGATTCTCAGTCCAACCTTTCATTTGCCCTGTAATGCCCCCTGGTGGTGATCCTGTGTAAATGCAAAGCAGATTCTTGTGCATCCTCTTATGAAAAAGGATCAGAGCTTTCCAATTTGCCACCATGTTTGCATTTTGTCTTCACTGTATTGACTTGACTCAACCACAAGCTGTGCACAGATCAAACCATCAAATAAATTTTTATAGGACATTTAAGCAACAAGGCATTTCAAAGTGCTTTACATCGTAAAAAAAATACAGTCATAGAACACATAAACAATTGAAACATTACATTTAGTCAAATGTCACTGTTAATTTTTCATTATGTTTCAAAACAAACTCTAAATAAGCTAAATATGTATCTTCAAACTAAATACTTAGTTAGCAAACTTAATGTTCATCTTCAAACTAGATATTTAGCTCTGGGCTAAGTAGTTATTATGAGGGTCACCCATCGTTAGTGTGATTTCACTTCACTATTAACTTTACTACAAAAGTAGAAGTTTGTAACAAACATATTTTACTTATATTTTGCATATTTTTATCAGAGGTCTTTGAATCCAGTTTATGCTGAAATGCTAAATATCACCTGTTCATGTAAATTAAAACTCTGACATCAGTCAGCAAAGTGTTAAAAACTCTTGTCTTAAATTCAATTTCAAATTGGCTCTGTATCATGATAATGATACAAAGCACAAGGTGTTGCAGTGGCCTAGTCAAAGTTTGGATTGATATCCAGCTAAAATAGTCATTTCATGCTCACAAATCCTCCAATCCTGACTGAATGAAAGCAATTCTGCAAAGAAGAGTTGGTCACAGCAGTTGAAGCTCATCTAGTTTGGATAGAAATTTTATGTAGACATCAACTATCAAGCCCTGAAAGTGATTCTCATCTGGGTTTAGGTCTGGACTTTGACTGGGCCAAAGGTTGCTAGCCAACATTTAGCTGTTATCTTCAGCTTACTGGAAGCCTTACGAAGTGGTTCACATGCTGATGACGACGTGTCTCCTGTGATGAAATGAATGAGCTAATATGAAGTTTTTCTGCCCGGATACGCTCCCGTGTGTTCGGTGAGTGGAGGAAACGGGGGGCAGATACGGGCCTAAAACAACAGGATGCTCAATACGTCACAGGCAGAAAGGTCCAGAAAAGTCCTCACAAAGTAAACATAATATTTTTCATGGTGAATTAGGCCTAGGATGTTACTAAATGAGAGCTGTAAGAGGTGGATGTTGTGATTTTCTACTGTGGCATATTACACACAGTTTGACCACTGGTCATATTCTTATTCATTCTGGAGACAATGGGAAAGTTTTATTGCTAAAGAAACCTTTAATATTCATCAGCATTAACACCTTAATGCCTCATCAACATAATCATTTGCTCAAATGATTTCAAGAGTCAAAAAAATTATTAAACTGACCATAACAAAATAAACATCTACTTTTCTAACCCCCAGTAGAAGCTGGCTGTGCTGCAGTGCTAATGTTAACAGGGACAATAATTGGAGAATCAGTTTTAACATTTTTGTTAAAAATACAGCTTTATTTTATTTAAATTTAGCATGCTATTCTACGCTGTTTCCTTTAAATCAGTTTTCCTCAAACTGTGGTCCAGGCGCCCCCTAGTTGTTAATAAGGTACTGCATGGAAACAATTTGCCGTGAGCTCAAAGTCGACGCTACAGCTAGCTCACCAAAGATTGTGTTTAAAGATAATGATGGATGAGTGGCTTCAGACCAGGTCACTAAAAAGAAAGCCTGAAGATCCCAGTGGAAAGTTTCTGAGGGTGAGTTGCAGAACTTTTATTTTTGAGCACTATAGCATGTGAAGAAGTTCTTTTTTGATTTCCATGTGTTTTCTATCATTGGAAAGCTAAGAATCCATGCTTTCAGAATCTACAAATAACTCAAAATGACAGGGTAAACTTATTTTATTGTGAAAAAACAGCACTACCTTCACATTTAGAAAAAAAAGACAACATTTTCATTTCAGGTTATATATATTAAGATATTATGCTATTGCAGGGGACATTTCAATTGATGTGGTCCACGAGTGTTAACCGCTCCAAAAGCAGGAAGACGACTCCAGTGCAGGGCATTATGGGTAAATACAACCAAAACAAACCAAGAGCCGAGGGCTGGCGGGAGAAATGACTCCTGATTTTTTTTTTACCAAAGACATAAAAGGAATCCTAAAACTGCTCTAATCTGATGCTTCTCCTTTTTTTTTTTTACATTTGTGAAGTTTATTGACTCCATTCAGGAAGTTGGGCTCAGTTCTGAGGTTTTTGTGTCGTTTCCTTCAGTGGTTCTTGTTGCAGCGCCACCTCAGGTGAGTGGAGGTACCATGTCGCTCAAAGGCTTTAGTTCATTTGACTCAGTGCAGTGTGAAAGCGAAGTGCAGCAGCTGAAAATGTAATAAATGTTGCACCTTTGATCCCCAGTCGAGCCGCGTCTACCAGACCACCAGGTGGGAAAACACCTTTCTGCATGAATGGAGGCAGAATATACATCACACTTTTCATTTATTTATTTGTCAAAATATTTACGTTTATTTATTTTCTGTCTACTTCTCCACTATGACACCTTGTTGGTCCATCATGTAAAAACATGTGTATGCACAATGTATAAAAACTTACATTTTTACAGAAATAGTAATTATTTTTGGAAAAAAAATATGAAATCTAACTAGGAAGCAGCTTCTTTTTGTGTTTATAGAATCAACTACTGAGAGTGTTAAAATTAAGTATTTATTTGGAATACTAAGTTTAAGTGCAAGGTAAACAATTAGAAATGGTTTGATGTAATATGTGATATGTTTGTGATGGAAAGAATCACTTTCCAATGAAACTTTGACAATCCAAATTCAAAAACATCTACAAGAGATGGAAAATGTACATTTCCCTGGAACGCCCTTCTTTTGTTTAGTTTTCCTCTTCTTTTTTATCGCTCTTTGGGAGATTTAAAAATAAAAATAATTGTGCACATAGAGACTGAAAACAGATCCAAACAACTCCAGACATCTAAAACATAAAGTGTAGCACAATTTAGACCATATTTCCTGTAAATGACCCCTGACTGTTGTATGGATGGACATTCTGTATACTGTTCCCTCTATACTTTCCTTTTTGTTTTTATTTCAATAAAGGAAACTTATCCATGGGACAGTAAACAACTCTGGCTGCTGCGGTTTGTTTTATGATCACTGCAAAACCTGAGAGCAGATGTGAGATCAAGGAGCTGCTCCTGTTTCTATCAAAGTTGGAGGCGAGGTGGATGTGAGTGAAGGACATTTCAGGAATAAACACAATGAGGGAAAAATGACTCAAGGGGGAAAAGGCCCAGGGAAAAAAACAAAGAGGCGATAAAGAAAGGCTCGGAGGAGAATCGGGTTATTCTGGGCTCAGCGGGCT
>NW_015115504.1:27909-52050 GCF_001443285.1 Poecilia latipinna
ATGAAGTTATTATTCTTTTTTAAGTGAGCTTTATTTCTTTGCTATGGAAGATGATTAGAGATAAACTGGGGGAACTAAAAAAAAAAAAATAATTATTTTCTTTTTCCTCAGACCTTAATTTTCTGAGGTCAAAAGTCAGAAGAAAAATTCTTTGTTTTTTTTTAGTGGCACTAATTGTCTTCCATACTTCATGGTAATAACCGATAATAATTTTTTTTTATTTATTCCAGGTGAGGGCAGAATGGGGATTATTTTTCTGCTGCTGCTGCTGATTGTGTCTCTGACTTCTGCCTCCCCATTGAGACAAGGTCAAAGGTCAGCATCACCTCACTCCCTGTAATAAGGCACAACTTTCCCATAAAAATATTAATGTAACACTGAAACACCATTACTAATAAAGCTATGAACTCTTTATACATTATTGATAAGCAGTCTTAATGCACTTTTATTTGAATTCATGTTGATTATTTTGAAGAAGAATCAATTTTAATGTTATTATTTTAACAGATTAATTCACTGCAAACACACAAAATCTCACTGAGGAAGTTTGGTCTGGTTCCTAGCGCAAGTATTTTATAACATGTGAAATAAAACAAAACTAACGTACAAGTAACTGTTCAAAGGATTTAGGAGCTTCTTTTAAGTCAATTATTCCTTAACAATGATTTAAAAAGTTCTAGTTTTAAGTGAAATAATATATTTCTGATGAAAATTATTAACTTATAACAAGCTCCTGTTACTTTTACTTTTATCTTATTTCAATTGCACTAAGACATTTACACTAGAACAAAAATACATGGTAAGATTTTGTGTTTTTGCAGTGTAATGTATAAAAACTATTGGTTAATAACTGACAGTCTTACTGCATAGAGGGTCAAATCAAAGCAGAATGGTTGTAACTGCTGTGAGCTGAACCACATCGTCACACCGTGTCGTTTCTGCAGGAATGAAATAGATACCGACCTCTCAGGGGGAGCGGACCAGACTCAGAGGTCAGAGGTCAAGGAGAGAGCATACGCTCCCAAACCGAAGATCATCCCGTATTATTCAAACGTCAATCAGTTTAAGCTGTCTAGTCTCAAAGACAGGTAGAAACAGAAACCCTCCTACCTGTTTGGGTTAAATAAACTCAACCTGATGATTCATTTGTGATTTAACTGTTTAACTTCTTATTTCTGCAGTGACAACCTGAAGTTACGCCCTCGTCGACTCCCATACAAGACAGTGTGCCAGCTGGGGACGTGTCTCCTTCACAACCTGGGCAACTCTTTGCACCAACTCAGCAAGACGGAAGGGAAAGAGGGGTCGAAGGACGCCAACGACCCGTACGGATACGGCCGGTAGCGCCGAAGAGCAGCAGCTCACAAGGACTGACGCAGCGTCTCAGTGTTTCAGAATTAAATATATGCGTCTCAACTACCTGGTACTGCTCAAATGTATCGCATTTACTTACATTATCACTGAAAAGTGTATTTATTTTAGTAATTTAAACTGTATAAAAAGTCAGTAAACTCATGAGAAAAATTCTGTAAAGCAAAAAACATTACATTGTGTTTATTTACCAGTATTATGCAGGATAATGTCAAACCAGAACTTATTGTAATGTTTTTAAAAAGCTGTAAATAATGTTGTATTTTGGTGTAGAAAACACACATTTTTGTGTTTCATAAAGAATTGTATCCCTCACAACATAAATTAAAGTTTTTTCCCCCTGTTTTAACAGTAAAAATATTTAATTTACATGATTTTTAAATCCAGACAGATTAATTTCTACCTACATTTAACAAACATGTTTTGACATTTTATTTTTTTAAAAATAATTCAGTTTATTTATATGAAAGCAATTCAAAAGGCTCTTTACAAAAAAAACATTTAAATTCATTAACATACATTCCAATTGATCCTAGTTTTCAAACAGTAGCTCAATCAATTATTTATTCATTTAAAAGTTTCTATGTATTTAAATCAATGCTTTTGAAAGCAGGAAGTGTCTTAAATTAATCTCAAGCAGCTGCATCTACAAGAGGAAAATGAATAAAACTCAAGGTTTCCTCTGGAACATTTAATCCAGAATTCAAACGCTGGAAAAACAATGAGTGTGAGATATTTTATAGTGTTAGGGTGTGTGTGTTTCCCTCTGTCAACAACTTAAAACCCAAAATATCCTCTGGGTGAGAAATGACCTAAACATTCAGCTCAGTACAAGAACTAAATATTTACACATACAGAACCTGTAGTTCACCCGCCTTTAGTAAAAACATAAAAACATTTTTTGTTTATTATGTAACGAGGCTGGGCTTGTCTGGTGTTGCTAGGCAACAAGCTAAGCGAAGGTTGCTAGGTGAGTGGCAGGTTTGTGAAACGGTTCCTTTTCCAGACACCAAAAAACATTAATTTATTGAACAAAGAAACAGTTGGGTGTTTTTTAAGCAGTTGGGCTATTTTTTCAGAAGCAGTAGAAACCCAAATGAAAGAATAAAAATGTGCAAAATGTGAATTGTATTGCATAATACGTCTCCTTTAAATAAAATGGCATGAAAATACATTCCCAAGTTGTGCAAATTTTATATTCTCCCTACAAGATCTGAGTTAAACTCCTCCACATTTATAAAGAACTTTCAAGTAATGTAATCATTCAAATCAATAACAAAATATGTTATTCTTTAATAATGAATGTGCTATGCTAGTCCTGATAATTGCTAACTGTTTAGAAAACATTTGTCAGAATATTATATGAAATTCCTCTCACCAAACTTGTTCATATCTGTACTGTCCATCATATTTTTTTTATTATTTATTTAGTTATTTGGCTTTTTATTTATTATTTTTCTCCTCACCCCTGCAGCTCGTCGGCGTCCTCACGCAGCGTACGCTTCTTTATCAAGCAGTGACGCAGAATGGCCACTAGGTGTCGGTAAAGAGCTGCTTCGTCCTGCACAATCAGAGAACGAAACAATCCATTTCTGCCTCTCTGGACAAACATTTACGTGTCAGATGCAACTTAAAAAAAACTGAAAGAAGAAAAAGACAGGAGTGGGAACTATTTCCCAGAATGCTTAATGGCATGTTTTGTATCTTGAGATGGAAGTGTGTTACATTGATCTGACTCTTGTGTTATTAAGGCAAATGTGTATTTTAATGCAGCTGACAGTTTGCAAAGCTTGAGGATAATGTCCTGTTCACACTAAATGTTTCTGAGCTGAATTCAATGGGATGTTTATTGAAAGTCATGGAGCTCGTCTTCCATTCTTGCTCTGGATGCAGCAGAAGTCTGATTGAACCGCCTGCTCTGATGATTAGCAGGCAGTTCAACCAGAGCCAGAGTTTGGGGTACAAATTGCTGCACCTGACTTTGAGTTTCTTAAAGCTGCCAGCATCGAACCTTCTGCTGTACACGTCCCTCTGTTCCCTGATAAAAACATCAGAGGTTCTAGACTCCAGCTCAAACAGTACCAAACCCCCAATACTATTCCACCTGATGACAATTTATTATTTATAGCTGACCTCTCCGACACATTTTTGAATTCCAGCGTCATGCCTGGACATTTATCAGAGTCCTACAATCTATGATGAAGCGCTGAAAGACAGTTTAGATTCTCTCACCTATCCGGTGGCTCTGAACTGTTTCAGCATGTCCTCACAAAAGACACAGCTTATCTGCTGAGACATTTACATGCTCTTAGCCACAAAGTTACTTTTTCAAAATTGCAATTTGTGCAGGAGAATGTCCGATTTTTAGAATAAATCATCATCTTCTGTCCACCAACATGTTTTCCTCTTCATTTTTTATCTCTCTTTGGGAGATATAAGAACAAAAATAATTGAGCAAAACAAGATCCTGCAAGGCAGAACTTGCAGGATCTAGAATTTACTGCCTCCAGGCATCCAAAACAATGTGTACCTCAGCTTAAACTGTATTTGATGTAGACGGCTCCTGGCCGTTATATGGATGGACAATCTGTATACTTGTGTTGTCCACTTTTTGTTTTTATTTCAATAAAGGGAAAAAAAATCCATAGGACAGTAAACAACTCTGGCTGCTGTGGTTTGTTTTATGATCGCTGCAAAACCTGAGAGCAGCTGTGAGATCAAGCTGCTCCTGTTTCTCTCAAATGAAGTTGGAGGCGAGGTGGATGTGAGTGAAGGACCAGTAATTTCTGAAACAATTGCTCAGAAACAAGTGAAGCGAGGGAGGAGAGGGATGGAGGAGGCGTATGTGTGTGTGTGTGTGTGTGTGTGTGTGTGTAGGGGATCAATGTAAACATCACAACCTGCAAGGTCACATGAAGAACAAGTGCTGGGATGTTTTGGCTTGAGGATAGTTTATGTTGCCTTCATGGCTCCTGTAAGCAGAGAGTAAAGCTGCCAGAGTGACTGATTCATTACACCAGTAATGAACGAACGGCCGACATTTAAAACGACATTTATGGACACGCCCCCCTCACCCCGCCGGCCTTTAAGAGGACCAGCGACAGACCGGGGAAGCCAACAGTCAGAGAGACGCTACCAATAGTTTCTGCAAGAAGCAACGGAAAACAGTCACATTTTGTCTGTAAGTATGAAGTTATTTTTCTTTTTTAAGTGAGCTTTATTTCTTTGCTGTGGAAGATGATTAGGGATAAACTGGGGAAAAAAGAATCCTTAGAAAAATGTCAGATTTTTCTTTCCTTTTTGCTCAGAATTAAAGTCACAATTCTGAGGATAATAATTCTTTGTCTTTTTTTAGTGGCACTAATTGTCTTCCATACTTCTGAGATAATAACTCAGATTAACTTTTTTTTCATTCCAGGTGACGACAGAATGGGGATTACTTTTCTTTTGCTGCTGCTGATGATGGTGTCTTTGACTTCTGCCTCGGCACTGAAAGAAGGTCAAAGGTCAGCAACATCTCACTCCCTGCTAATGTACATAATGTAATAAGGCAAGACGTTCCCATAAAAATATTAATATAATGCTAAAAATACCATTACTAATGAAGCTCTTTAAAAATTATTAATAAGCAGTTTTAAGACACTTTTATTAAAATACCAGCTGATTATTTTCATTGTAAGGTTATACTTGCTCATCATTAGTTTATCGTCTTCACAGTTAAATTAATACACTGCAAAAACAAAATTTCACTAAACGTCTTTGGTTTAGTTCTTAGCGCAAATATCTTATTACACTGAAATAAGACAAAACTAACTTACAACTTTTCAGAAGGACTTGGGAACTTGTTTTAAATAAATAATTCCTTAGTATTTATTTAAAAAGAACTAGTTAGTGAAATAATCAATAATCCTGATTAAAGTGATTGACTTAAAACAAGCGCCTATATTTTGCTGAAAAGTTACGTTTAAATTACTTTTGTCTTATTTCAGTAGCACTAAGATATTTACTCTAGACCAAATATACCTGACAGGTTTTGTGTTTTTGCAGTGTAATGTATAAAAACTATTTGTTAATAACTGACAGTCTTATTGCATAGAGGTTTATGTAATCATTAAAATCAAAGCTGAATGATTGTAAAGCTGAACCACGTTGTTTGTTTCTGCAGCACTGGAATGGATGCCGGCCTCCTGAGAGAGGACCAGACTCACAGGTCAGAGGTCAAGGAGACAGCATACGCTCCCAAACCGTATTATTCAAACATCAACCAGTTTAAGCTGTCCAGTCTTCCTACTTCTTTGTTTAATCCCTTCCTTATTTTAGATTTATGTTAAATAAACTCAACCTGATCATTAATTTGTAAAATAGCTGATCTCCTCCTTTTTTTTTTCAGTGACACCCTGAATGAAAAGTTACGTTTCCGTCGAGTCCCGTTTCGCAGAATATGCACATCCACGAATTGTCGCATTCGCAACCAGGACCGACTCAGCAACGGTAAATGGGAGAAGGGGGGAGCGAAGGCCAAGGACCCGCATGGATTTGGCCGTTAGGGCCGGACGGGGCCAGACGGGGCCGGATGGCATGTTGAGATATTTCCAGTTTCATGCACAGAATAAAATAATGGTGATTAAGAAGAAAAGAGTCTTATTACTGAAACAGGCCCATGTAAGAAGTGGTTGTAATCTTTTGATGTTGATTATTGTGATTAAATAATAATATGATTGTGAAATGTACAAGATTAATCACATTGTAACCTTAGTGCTGTAGTAAGCCAAAGGTAAAAATCAGTTAGGCTCAGGACGAAACTAAAAAAAATAGAGGTACTTTGAAATTGTTGTTGTTGAAAAAGTATAAAAGACTCTGAAAAGGGGAACAAAGGGCTTCGTCCCCGGCTGCAGACATCCAGACAGAAAACCTACGGATGGAGCCACGGAGAGACACGACCTACAGCCCTGGCTCCTGATTGGACTGCTGTCCTCGACTCTCCCAAAGATCTCCAGCAGCTGCAACAGACTGTGGCTACAGACTCCACAGCTGATGACAAGCTGAGCCACACTGAGGACAACAACATCTCACATCCATTCAGAGGAGGACTCTGCAGGGAAGAAGCAAACCTCTGTCGCCGAGATCATCTGAGCCTGAGTCGAACTGCTCATTCATTAATTAGCAACACAGATTAGGGAAAGACAGTAGATTGAATATATGTGATTTGAAATTAACTTGGATCTAAAACTATTGATTACTGAGTTTATGCTGTTGATTAACCTGGCTAAATAAAGCATCATGAAAAATTCTAAGATGAAGTGTGGACAATCAAATGAATGTTGTCGTTTTTTTAATTTAGTGATTGTAAAAACTAATGGCACACGGTTCTAGAGGTTTTTAATGGTTACAACACCCTTGGAGCTCATGTTGAGCTGCGAAATTAATGCAGCCTGATAACAAGAGTCATTGTTAGATAGAGAGCTACTGTTAACAGGTGTGGCTCTTATGCAGCTGCAAGGCTACTCACTTCATTAACTGAAAAAGGGCGTGACACCTGGATTAGGTAGTATAGTGGCACCAGTTTAAACAGATCGCTCCAGAAGCTCTAGTTACAGTAAGACTCAACAGGTTTAGGAACATTCATTTTAAAAAAACGGCTGGGTGTTGTTTTTTTTAAGCAGTAGAAACCCACATAAAAATGATATTTTTGCATAGTGAGTCCCCTTTAAGAAACGTCTTCAAAATACTTTCCCAGGTTGGGCAAATCTAATATTTTCCTCATAAGACCTGAGTTAAAGTCCTCCACATTTATAATGAGCTTTCAAGTAAACATTCATCACCATCTTTAAAAAAGCATAAAACCCTTTAAGTAAGTCTATCTTAGTAGATTTGATAGAAAACTAACTTCCAAGTAACTTTTCAGCAAGATATAGGGGATTGTTTTAAGTCAATAATTCCTTAATATTGATGAAAAAGTTCTAGTTCCACTGACAGATTAATATTTCATTTATAAAATGACTTAAAACAACATCAATGATGAAAACCAGTTTTTACGTCTTTTCAATGAGAAAAGCGTGAACATCCAGGAACGGCTCCGCTTCTTCAGCGCCTCTTAGTGGTGAGACCTGGAACTGCAACAACAGTTCCTGCAGCCGTGATTGGTCCAAAGTGACGGTAGAGACTCAGACCAATAACACAAATCACTCTTTTTGAGGTGAGTTTTCATGTATTTATTTAATTTATACCTTATTTATTTACATTATATTGAATAGAAATAATGTGGGGTAAAATATTTATAATATTTCCTTAATATTATTTGGGTGTGTGCGGTTCTGGAGCTGTTCATGGGTGATGTGTGTCAGCTGTTGTAAGAAGTTTATAGCTTAGAAAATATAATTATTACTTTATAAAAATAAAAAAATACAACTGAAGTGTACCTTACACAGTTTGTAAAAGGCTTTAAAAAGTTATGGGTTCAAACATCCCAATAATTTCCACCATATTATTTCTATGGTTTGAAACTCCTTTAATGAGAACCACAGAAGTGGTGGACCCAGTTTCTGCTGTGCACTGCTGGATCAGCTGGCTGAAAAAAAATCCTACCTTTTTTTCTCACTTACAAAAGAGACAAATTCACTTTTAGAAATAGAATTGGTGGGCGTCAGAGAAGTATTTCACTGAGGGAAACCAGTGAAAGCAAAGTGCAAGAATAAACTTTCCTTCAGAGGATTAGTTGAAGGCCATGGTCCGGTCCCCTCTTTTTTGGCCCGCTGCCCTGATCTGCCGGTCCACAGGGGTCGTCCATCCCCAGCGTGGCTCCACAGAGCCGTGTCAGCTGCTACATCCTCTCTACTCCACAGCTTTCATCATCTCTGGGAAAATCTCACCAATTACAACACAGTTTTAACAAAAATACATATTTACAGCTGGGATGATTAATCACATTAAATGTAATTAATTCAAATAATAATCAACTAACTTAGTAATCGAATAATGGTTAACTTGAGTATTATGCAGACTCAGAAAAAATATAATTTTCTAAAATTTCTAAAAAATTTCTCAATCCAATTATTGAAAAATTAATCAGTTTATCTACAAATGATTAAAATAATGCTGTTGCATTTTAGGTAATGAAATGTTCATCTTGTTTTTTTAAAAAGGGGAGGGGATTTGTTTATTTGCATCTAATGTTTAAAAAAAGGCTAAAGTGGTTAAATGAAAAATCTGCAGAATGTGACATTTTTATAAGAATATTTGATTAATCGTCAGAATAATCAACCAAAAATGACTAAAACAATTGTTTCATTTTAAGCTTTTGTCTTCAAAACTGTGACACCATAAACAAATACGATACACCTGATGTAAACAACCAGCTAAAGTAGTAAAAAATTTATGAAATTAATAGATCTGTATTTACAGTTATGTCAGGAAGTGGACTCAAAAAGGTAGCAGCTGACGTCATTTGTTTTTAAATGCCTGTGGTTTCAAGCCACGCCGCTTTTTTTGGAGTTCGACAGACAAACAGCTGAGCTGTGAAACCACACCCTCACCTATTAGGTGTGTCTGGGCTGCAGCGCACCTCGCTTTTCCTCTTTGGCTGCAGAGACAATACAAACAGGAACTGGAGGGAAATGGCCAGAGAGAAATCCTAACCTCGAGGGATTTCCTCTACAAAACTTCCCACTGACAAGGACGGAAATCAAAGGAAGGGGAAGATGAAAGATACCGGAGAAGTGCGAGGAAGCACAGACAAGCTCAGTAAATCTGAGAAAGACCAGGTGGGTAAACCTTTAAGAGAAGCAACTAAACAAGTAAAGCGAGGTGTGTCATGACGGCGGTGATGGAAAAGAGCAATTGAAACGTGTCCTCAGAGCTGTGGTATGCATTGTTGAGAGTCTCAAAAGTAGAGAAACATTAGCTTTGTCGGGACCTCGCTCACCCACTTACTTACTGTCACCGACACCGGTAATAACAATGTTCCGTTTATGGAAACCCACGTCTCTGTAGTGGCGTCATTACGGTGGGAACGTAAAAGTCCAGCGTAATCTTCAACACCACTTGTCCAACAAGTTACCGGAAGTTAGCTGACGTAATGCCTTGGGCAGTTAACTGAATAAAAGCTCCGACCAGCAACACATTAAACGGTTTTACACTTCAGAGACCACGCTTAATCAGTTGCAGGTGTTGTGCCGGGATCTGTTTGCGCTTCTACTGTGTGATTTACGGCTTCGTTCTAAATCCATGGTGCGTTTAAGTCAAGCCGCACAATAAAACTAGCAAATTTATAAGCGTTACTGTTCACCTCAGACTTATTCAGGCTTCCTAAATAACATTTTGACCATTTTAAAAATAAGAAGAAATGTTTTGATACTTGTTACTAAAAGACGCACTATGAAAACAAACATTAAAAATGTCCTTTGAATTTCTTTAGCATTTAATCTGTTAACAATTTAATACTCTGAAAGATATTGTCAAGCGGTTTATTTTTTTTTAGAAAACTTGAATCTAACATATTTGAATCCATTTGCTAACATCAGTAAACATAAAACAAGCGACTTCTTACACATTTTTTGAATAGATCTAGAAGCATTGAAGTTGCATTTGTATGGAAGAAGATTAATGGCACTAAATAAAAAAAAAAAGAAAACAAACAAATCTGAATGCCACAATTCAGACTTTAATGCAGATAAGCAGTAAGAAATGCCCTTTTTTTAGATTAGATGCGAGTTGTGCAGGAGGATAACTAATTTTTTGTTGGATTTTTGTGTTTTATTTCTTCACTCAGCGTTCTGATGAATCAAATTGTAAGTTTGTCTCCCTGGAACGGCCTGGACTTGTAGCGATTTCACAGAAAATTGGACATGAATATCTTTTCATTCGAAGTCATCAACCAGACTGTAGTTTTGTTGCAACTTGAAATGCTCGCTAAAGATCTTTGACAATGGAACCATCCCAATCTTCCCTGGTCTTCTGACTGTTTTATTATTTCCTGCTTTTCCTGTAAACCATGCAGTTTTAATAAAAGTAACTGCATGCAAATAAAGAGGACAGGTTTGGTTAGTTGGTTATGAGGTTTTGGGAATGACATCACACCTGTTATCATCATGCATACCATCAGTAAAGTTTGTTTCTCTGGTTAAATAGCTTACTCCTGCAGCCTTCACATCATGGCATACACATACAGCAGAGATATTAATATTAAACTCAGGTTTTCCTGTGGCTCCTCTATTTTCTTGTTCAGACTTAAGGAATGGTTAATTTTTCCAGTTTTCAAGGACAAGCAAATCCTCTGTTTTGCACATTTATATTCTTCCAACACACTGAAACCCTGACGTCTGTCGTTTAATCTCATTTGACTCCATCAATTTAAAAAGATGCTTCGAAAACATTGGTTTTCTTCAGTTTATCTTAACGATTGTGTGCAGAATTTCTAATAATTTGAGTTGAAATATTTTTTTACTAATATATTATTGAATAACCAGTTTAAGTAGTTTTTATTGGCATTTATTACAAAAATATAAATAAATAATCTAGTGTACAAGGTGTACTTGAACATTAAGTTTATTATTCTGACTGTAAAACTCTGGATAGAAGTGCAATGCAGAGTTAACTTTTCTGAGAAACTTGACTCCTCACAGCAACCAGACTGTTGCCAGTTGGCACGGCTTCTGCATGTTCCGCATCATGTGCAGAACTAAACGGAGCAGACCCAACATGCTTAACATGTCAGCTCATGTCAGAAACGTATTCTGCATTGTTCTGCACATACCTGCGCAGTACTTTGCTTATGCTATTTTCTGTCACAATACATATTTTTTTTACTTGCCAGATTCTTTTACAGTAGAAGGAGGGACTGTATATTCCTGAGTTAGTTGGCATTTTTCATCGGTTTGTGAAATTTGTCAAGTTTTTTAACAAAAACATTTCTTGAACTTGCAGTGGATGACCAGTAGAGCAGTAAAATAAAAAGTGCTCTTCACTCTCAGTTTTCCCCAAATCACACAGAGGACATCTTTGGTCATCCTGTGGTGCTGACCGGTGGTCTATGTGCATTTATCACATAAAAATCCACAAGAAACACAAATTTTAGATATCAGTGCACTGATATCTATAAAACATTTTAGACACTGCAGTGACCGCTATGCATGACAGGATTATTGACTTTAAACAAACTCCTATATGTTGATAAAAATTAGTTAGCTTTATCTTATTTCACTTGAAATTAGATCAAGAATATTTAACATTTAGTGCTTTTTGCAGTTTTTCAAAATATGTATAGTTTTATTAGATTATGTCAATTATAATCAAAGAAATTAACTACACTATTAATTATTATAATTGATTAGTCAATTATAACCAAAGAAAATCAGCCTCTAAGTCGGGGACGTCCGCTGCTGCTTTGCTTCATAGATTCCTGTCAAATCAGCAGCGCCCCATCAAAAGTCACATTCAGGTGTTCGGGTCGAGCCTGACTCTGCAGCTTGAGACATTTTCTGCTGTCTGCTGCATTTTCAACTCCCTGCAGGCAACATGCACAAAAGGGTAAGAGTGAGTTTAAACTGCAAACGCTTCACTTCAGCTTCCTGAACTGTTTGAAATCTTTACAGACTTGGATTGCCAAGATCTACAAGAAGAGAGTTTGCACCACCTTTGTGGAGGACTCTTTCAGGTAAGTGCAGCCTGACGGTTACGTGCCGCGGTGTGGATGTCGGACCCTCATCTGATCTCTTTGTGTCAGTAATGGAGCGCTGTGTCAGTGTGGAGGAGCGAGAGACGCCCACTCCTCTGTGGCGCTCGGGGACTACTTCAGCACGGCCATTGTGAACCGCTGGGACAGCGCCCAGCACTCGTCTGAATATCCGACCGACGCTTTTGGAGAGGTTCAGTTCGCAGGAGCCAGCAAGAGACACAGCCAAGTGGGTCCCTTCTGTTTGGCTTTAAGAAATCCTATCAGAGTTGGTTAATAAATGTCTTTGTCTTAATCTTACGACCTAATTATCAAGAGAGATTATAGAATTTGTCAACACATTGGAGATTCCTGACCGTTGACCTGTGGTTGCACTCTCGTAAATAAATTGTCCCATTGTGGATTTATTCTGTTTCAGACAATCAAACTATTTTACTATCAGAAAAAGAACCGAGTAAATACAAAATCCAGTTGTTAAATTATGGTTTTATTTGTAAAAGTGATCCAAAGCAAATTGGCTCTTTGTGGAAAAGCCTAATGCACTGTAAAAACACAAAATCCTCCCACATAGTTTTGTAGATTTTAGTGTAAATATCTTAACGCATTTGAAATAAGACAAATTTAACTTAAAAATAACTTTCCAGAAAAACTTTCCAATAGTTTTAAGTTTTATTGACTTAAAACAACTGTTTGACTTAAACAACTTAAAACAACTGTTTTAAGTCAATAAAGCTAGTTCCACTAGCAACCCCAGCCAAGCCCAGCCCGTTACCTAGCAACCCCAGCCAAGCCCAACCCGTTACCTAGCAACCCAGTTCTAGTTCCACTGGCAGATTATTTCACTTATAATTAGAAATTTTTTGCATGTTATAAGTCAGTTTATCTGCTAAAGGAACTAGACCTTTTTCATCAATATTAATAAATTATTGACTTAAAACTAGATCATATTTCTTGCTGAAAAGTTTGATTTGTCATATTTCAAGAATACTAAAATATTTGCACTACAAACTAGACAAAAGTTACATGGTAAGATTTTGTGTTTCTGCAGTGTATCAAACAATCACTGGTCTGTAAGAAATTTGCGTAAACCTGTTATTGACCTCATGTCTGATTCCTTGCTCCGATGTGTGCTGGTTTCTTTGATTTTTTTCTTTCTGTCAGTTCTTGCGCCTGTCGTGGGACACCCAGCCGTCGATGGTCTACAACTTGATGAGAACCCATTGGCATCTTCCCATACCAAACCTGGTGGTTTCCGTTGTGGGTGGAGAGGGCAGAACGAAGGTGAAGACCTGGGTCCGAGAAGTCCTCAGGCAGGGACTGGTGAAAGCAGCACAAAGAGCAGGTGAATGTAAACCGAGGTCTTTAAAAACCAGAGCAGAAAAGATGGAAAAGGGGCAGCGAGACGTTTTTCTCCAAATTGGAAAAGTCAATTATAATCCAGAACAGAATGTCCTTTTAGACAAGGAACTTTTTACACATTTACATTTATTTACTCATTTTGTTCACACACAATCAGCTTGAAAACTCACAGAAATGCTAAGTATTACGTTGCTGTTGTATCATATCACTTTGTGCAGCGTTAAAAGCATTTATACCACATTTTCACTCTGTCCAACATTACAAGCTCTAACTTTTGTGTATTCTCCTTCGATTTTATATCACATAGATGAAAGCAATGATCTGCTTGTTAATGAACTGCTTGCACACTGCAAAGACACAACTCACCAAGTATCTTTGTTCTAGTTTCTAGTCAAATATCTTGGTCCTCTTGAAAGAAGACAAAGCTAACTTACAATTAGCATTTTGTCAAGATATATGAGCTTGTTTTAAGTCAATAATTCCTTAATATTGATTAAAATGTACTGGTTACATTGGCAGATTATTTCATTCATAACATGGGAAAAATGTCTTGTTATAAGTGAAATAATCTGCCAGTAGAACAAATATGTTTTCATCAACATTAATGAATTATTGACTATAAATAAGCTCCTATGTTTTGCCGAAAAGCTACTTCTAAGGTTTGGTCTTATTTCAAGTGTGCTGAGATATTTGCAATAAAATCTAGAGCAAGAATACTTGGTAAGATTTTGTGATTTTTACAGTGTACAGTTAAATCAGCTGATCACAGCGCTTATTTCACACACGGCTGCAAACAAACGGAAGACAAAAATCTGACAAAACTGCAGAATTAGGCTGATTAAATCTCAGTAAATCTCCAAAAGGCTCAGATATACTTTAAACATCTTTCATGGAAAGATAAGGACCAAGTTTAGAGACATTGATTTCTCATGGACTCCTGTTTAGGCTTTTTATTGAACACATAATGTTGAACTGTCCCTGCCCAGGAGCGTGGATTATTACAACAGGACTGCGTGAAGGCGTCGGCAGGTGTGTTGGCGAGGCGGTGAGAGATCACGCCACTGCAGCCTCCTCCGACTCCCTCAACAAGGTGGTGGCCGTGGGCGTCGCTCCGTGGGGAATAGTGCACAACAGGGAGCAGCTCGTCAACCCCAAGGTTGTTGTCTTAAGAGTCACATGATCTTACCCTGGAGGTTTCTATGCTCTGCAGGAAGGTGTGATGTTTACTGAACATTTTCACCTTCATTTGTAAAAGGCATTTGCGTTGGCTTGTTCACAAACACGAGTATATCTTCAGTCTCTGTTTTACACCACAAGTACGCTGCAGAATTAATAAAAAAACACAGATGATTCACAAAGTATACAATACAAAACGTAAAGTAAACATACCATCTTGACCTGTTGGGCTTGAAAACTAATTTTCTGTCTTAATCGGCTCAACATTAGGTCGGTTTGTAACAACTGTTTTCCAAGCTTTCAGAAGCTGGAAGTTCAAATATGATTAATTATTTGAAAAAATAAAAAGGAAAAGACATTGAAAAGAGAAAGCAAAGCACTTGAAATCAATCATGTATGAACTTTTGTCATGGTGTTTGTCTCCACAGCTACACAAAACGGCGAAACACAAACAGAAAATGGACACAAATTGAAAAAAAAATCAGCCCTACACATTGCTAACAGAGCATCACAACTGCACTGAGGCAAAGTGGCTGCCTGTTACCTAGCAACCCCAATGAAACCCCACCCATCACCTAGCAAAGCAAGGAGCTCCAGCACTTGTGGTCAGCTGGTTTCACCGCTGTACAATGGCTGCTGGAAAAGTGTTTTGTTGTTGACTTACGATCTATAAACCACTTACTGAAATTTTGTTGGTTGTGCAGGAGGCTCCACTTTTGCTTTTCAAAGATTGTGCAGTTGTTTAAGTGCGCATCTGTTTAGCCGTTTTCATGTGCGAGTGTAAACATTGGGTTTTGGGGGCGTGGCCAGCAGCAGATTATTTGGATTTAAAGTGACAAGACGCTCTAAAACAGTTCAAAACATGCAGAACTGAGTAGACTGGAATCTCATTACGGAAGGAGGATTTTATGGAAAGAATGTAATGAAGATGTTTTTAAATCACCAATAGCTCTATCCTAATCTGTTCAAGAAAACATAATGGATCCCCTTTATTGGTGGAAAAGGTTCTGTAATGCTTTTGTCTCCATTTTGTGCATCACTAAAAGCTGCCATTTGATCAGGGACGTTTCCACTATTTATACTCACTGCAGATAAAATGGTACGTTCATTAATTTTGCAGGTTCCTCATCTGAAATAAATGATCATGGATGCTTTCTTGAGCAGGGCAGCTTTCCTGCAAAGTACTACGTCCAGAACCCGAATCGGGATTCCTGCTGTCTGGACAACAACTACCAGTCCTTCCTGCTGGTGGACGATGGGAGTGTGGGCCGCAGAGGAGGAGACACCGTCTTCAGAGCCAAGATGGAGGACTACATTTCCCATCAGCGCACAGGAATATGGGGTAAGAAATATATGGATTTACTTTATTTACATGAAATGATGAAAAATAATCTAAGGGCTTCTAGTAATCTGTAATTTGAACTATTCTGACCTTTTTGGGTAATATGAATATTTTTCTTAACAGGTAGCGGAACAATTGACATCCCTGTTCTTTGTATGTTGATATCAGGAGACACAAGCAGCTTAGAGGTGAATTGTCAACTTGATTGCTGTCGTTTTGCCTTGGTTTATGTGGTAATCATGGATTTTCTGGTCTCTGCCAGCGAATGGATCTGTCGTTGAAGAACTCCATGCCCTGGCTGGTGCTGGCCGGTTCTGGAGGCCTGGCAGACTTCGTCGCTGACCTCCTGGAGAACGTATCGGCTGCCCCAGGCTTCCAGTCCAGCAGTGAAGGTGACGGCGAACCCGGTCCCAGTGTGGATCTGAAAGAAAAAGTCGCAGAGCGAGTCAAGAAGCACTTCCCTGCAGAATCGGTGTCTGACAAACTTGTTGAGCGTGTGAGTTCTGCTTGTTTTTTCTGTACTGAAAGAGGAAGTGGCTCTTTCTGCTCTTTGCCTGTCCAACTTGAAACATAATAGGTCACATTTAAGAAAATACCAAGAAAATATTTACCCAAGTGCTTGTGGTGAGAGTTTTGGTCCAGCTGCCCAAACAGGTCGGGACAGAAGGTGGTTGAACTTCAGTTCTTGTTTCCTGATGGAGTCCCTCTTTGATTCTTCAGTCCTGATGAAGGACAGTTTTCTTTTAATTTTGACGTCTCTGTCTGCAGGCCCTGAGCATCTACCAATGCAGAGACTTGATTTCAATCCACTACGGAGAGCAGGAGAGTCCCACAGACTTTGACACAGTCCTCCTCAAGGCATTGGTTGGAGGTGGGGAAACTTTTAAAACTAAAACCTGCAGATGTTTTTATGTGGTCAGACATGATTGTTTTCCGTTTGTCTTGCAGCCAGTAAGCAGCGGACGTCGGTTGAGGCCAGTCCGTACAATGAAGAACTGAAACTCGCTGTTGCATGGAACAGGGTTGACATTGCCAAGAGCGAACTTTTCAATGGAGACATTCAGTGGAAGGTAAATGGAAAGAAATGCAGTGTTTTTTACATTTTCTTTCAATCGTTTTACCTTTTTCTTGGCTATAAAAATGTAATTCTCGTCCAAACAGTATGAGGATCTGAAGGAATCCATGACGGACGTCCTGATCAATGATAAGCCCCAGTTTGTGCAGCTTTTCACCGAGAACGGTCTAAACATCACTGAATACCTGACCTATGGCAGACTGGAGCAGCTCTACCGCTCCGTTCCCGATTCAACGCTGTTATATCAGCTGCTTCAGCGCCGCTTAGTGGTCAGAACTGGAACTGCAGCAACTGTGCCTGCAGCAACTAGCGAGTCAAAATCCCCTTCCACAGGGCCAGAAGAGGACTTTCAGAGCAGGTCACAGACAGACATCACCCTTTTCGAGGTGAGTTTCCACCTCCTTCATTGATATTAAATCACATGAGACAGTGGGAGCCTTAAAAAACTCCTTCAGCAGCCGACTGGAAGGTACCGCAGGTCATTCTTACCAACTGCTTTCTGACTGCGTACAACCAGCACATTGCTCTAAATATTGTTATATTTTAGATTGCTTTTCATTGTTGTTTATACTGCTGTGACACATGAAGATCCCTATGGTGGTGTTTTTCTCTCTATCTATTACAAAAATTACGTGAGGATAAAACACCAACTGATGAAACTGTATTTTCCACATTCTTAGATTTCAGGAGTCCTGGATTTGTTGTTGGGTGATACCTGCCAGCCGTTCTACTACGACATTTTGGGCATTTCACAAATCAGCTCTAGAAGGAAAGCTGTCAAGGTACGCTTGGTTTTCCTGTGTGTTTTTGTCTAGTGTTTGGATAAGAACCTTTATGTCTCATGTTTTAAATCTCAGCTGTTGTGAACGGATGTATTTGGGTCTCGTTTTGTGTTTTCCTCAGCATGTCAGCAGGCTGCTGTGTGAAAATCGGTCCTATCAGAACCAGCGCTGCTTCTACCCCTGGGCTTCGCTCTTCATCTGGGCCGTTCTGCAGAACCGTACTGAGATGGCCACTTTCTTCTGGGAGATGGTAAAATTTCTGACACAAAACAAGAATATATAACAACCTGTTTTTGTTGGACAAAAAGTTGAAATGTTTCAGATCTAACATGCTAACTAAGAATTGTGGTTTCTGTCCTGTTTTTGTTTCATTTTCTGTTTAAAAGATTAAGAATAAATTTGCATTAATCATTTTTATTTGTCTCATTCAGCTTATTTACTGTATTTATTCATATGAAACTGACCCAGAACCGTGAAGCGATATTTAGGTGCATCGTTATACCCAACATATTATGATTTATGCACAACTTTCTGCAGCTTTTAGTTATTTTTTAAAATCTTTCAGCTTTCAACATTTTATATTGATGCTAGACATCTGTAAATGAGAAATAGGTTGTTTTTAAGGACAACCAAAAATATTTATATAAACATTAGTTTTGTTTTTTTTTCAGTTTGGTGTATCAGAAACATTTCTTGCGTTGTCAGATTTTCCATTTTTATTGAAAATAAACAACTGTATGGACCTGAAAAAATAATATTCTCTAAAACTGCTGCACGTCTTTGCTTGTCCTCCCGTGTTTGTCAGGCAGGCGAGTCGGTGCTGACGGCTCTGAGTGGCTGTAAGATGCTCAGAGAGCTGTCCAAGCTGGAGTCTGAAACCGAAATCAAACTGTCCATGAAAGAGCTGGCCCAGACGTTTGAGAACCTGGCGCACGGTGAGACGGACACCAACATGTTCCACTTTAATTCAGCCAAACACTAAAATACATGTTGAGAAATAATATTTAGTTGTCTGCTAAATTTGGAAACGACTCCAAACTTGAAATGGTTTTTGTCTCAGTGATGAAGGTCCATTGACTCCATAAAACTGCATTTTTATTTTGTGGAAAATTCAGCTATTTTTATGGAAGAAATGTCATTTAGTCAGGGTTTCTGATACCGATTATTTAAAATTGATGCTTGGAATTTCATCAGAACATTTCTAGATTATTTATTCATAAAATTAGCAGGAATTGCATGAATTTTAACACATCGGTTGCGGTTTGTTCAGATTATTCTCATCCTTTAAACTCTTAACTGTGATGCCTTCGTGTCGTCAGTAAATCTGTTTCTAACCAGGCCAACTAACCTCCTCCCTTTGTCAAAGATATCTTCAGCTCTTGCTATCGCAGCGATGAAAGTCGCTCCTTCGATCTGCTGATCAGGAAATCTCCCGTTTGGGGAAGCACCACCTGCCTGCAGATGGGCATGGGCGCCGACGCGCGCCTCTTCTTCAGCCACGACGGCGTCCAGGTGCGTCATCCTTATTTATCTGGGTTCACAGCAAAACCGCGACTTGGTGAAGAAAATGTTGCTGTCTGTCCAAAACGATCTGTTCTGTTCTTTCCATTCAGACTTTTTCCATTTGAAGACTTTTATTTAAATTTGTGAATTTAGCTGTTGGTTTTAAATTGTGCTGAAACATTTCATCAGTAACGGAGAAAACTTGAGCTCCATTTTCCTCCAGTAAATCTTCATCCAGACTCTCCTTTGCATTTTCATGTTTTTGTTGACATCAGGTGGTGGAACCACCGGCATTTTTAAACCAACTGGACATGGTGAAGGAAATGTTTCAAACGAAAAATATTCCTGTTTGTAAATAATATGCAGTGAATTACGATTTGGTCCTTGTTGACCAAAGAAATAAACTGAGCATTTAATATTTTAAACAAATAAAGAGTCAGATTTCTTTATAGGGAAGGGACGTGTAAATTATTGAATATCCAAAACATAGTTTCGTCCATTTTCATAAAGACTTCCAGTTTACTAATTATTTTAGGTTTACTTTAAATAAATAAATATAAATTTACTATATGATGAAAATGTTTGCTGTATTTAGCCAAATTTAACTGAATATATTTGTGTGCACCAAAGTCAGCCTCTGAATAGATGTGGTGGGATTGGTTAATAAAACACTTTGTTCAATACATACAATTTTCTATTGAAAAAATATCTTAATTTGTCACCAATAACTTTGCATTAAATAAAAAGTTTCTGGTGCCATTTGTGTCATTCTTAAACTCCAAAAATATGAGTGCAAGGGCCACAAATGGCCCCTGACCCACACTTTGGACACTTTAAGCACAGCAGCTCAGCCTGTTTCTGCATCTCTTCATGATGATCCCACTGGACCTCGTCTCTTTTCCCTTCCAGTCGTTTTTGTCCCAGATCTGGTGGGGCGACATGCAGAGAGACACGGCCGTCTGGAAGCTGCTGCTGACCTTTTTCTGCCCTTTCCTCTGCTACACAAACTTCATTTCTTTCAGGTAAAATCTGCAGAATCACGGTTGATATTAGGTTTCCAAATGAGTCGGCGTCACGGTAACCTTGGTTTACCTGTAATGTTTCCAACCCAGGGAAAACGGGAACCGACAGGAGGAGGAGGAAGGAAGTAGCAGCGATGAAGACCCGAGTCGGGATTCGGACAATCACTACGGGACAACCATCTTCTCTTTCTCTGACATCAAACACATGTAAGGCTTAATTATTATTCTTTTATATTTGCTTATTTGACCTTTTCATCAAAAAAACTTTTTTCCCTGCAGGAGTAGGAACCTTTTCACATTTAGGCATTTTGCAACTATAAAATTTTTTCACCAATAAAAATCTGAAAAGTGTACATTATGTTTTCACCTCCATTTACCGTAATGCCCCTAAATAAAATCCAGTGCAATCAGGTACCAGGTGAATAGAGTCTGTTTGTGAGAAGCAGATAAGAGGGCTGTGGAAACTTTGGAGGAGCTGCAGAGACCCAGAGCTCAAATCTGACCTATTATACCACAGTAAATAATTCCCTAATATTGATTTTTAAAAAGAGTTTTGATTCAGTGGGTTGAACACATATGCATGTCAGACTTTTCCTTAGTTTAGTTTCCAAAAAGTTTGAAAACCTCATGTCATTTTTCTTCCATTTCAACTCTACATGCTACTTTAATGTCAACAACATAAATGGAAGTTTGTGGTTCTCTCTTTGTAAATGATGTTACATCTTAAATGATGTTACACCTGCAAGTAATGATTCAGTTAGCAATCAGTTAAATTATTCTGATGGTAAATCGAATAAAAATATTGGCACATTTTTCATGTATTCCTTTTTTGTATAATATTAGAAATACATTAGATAAAAAACTAAAATGTTATTGATTATCTTCATTCCTTGAGTGAACACTTGACCTTTTTGATGCATGTGCAGTAAAACAAATCCTTTTTGGAAAGTTCAGTCCTTTCTGCTCGACTTAACATCAGGGATGATTTGTTGTTTACATTAGCTGATTACTAAAGATTTTTTATTTTAGTTTTTGCAAAGTTTTAATCTGGTGAAGCTAAAACTATTCCACTTGATTTTTGTGTAGAACATATTTGCAGACGGAAGTTTTTTATATCTTAAATGTTGCAAAATGTTTTTTGTCTTTTGAACACTTTTGTTTTCTTAATTTCTGCTTTGAGTGTGTTGTTTCAGGAAATGTTCTCTTGTGAGTCTATGTACTCCAATTAACAATTAATCAACATTGGTTACAATAATCGATTCTTTACGTTTAATCTGATTAGTTGTTTCAACCCTCAGAGGTTTTATTATCTCACATTTTTGCTGTTTTCTGAACTGAAAATCTCTCATTTCATTAGTGAAGTTGACGGCCAGCTCTCCAGCCCCAGGAGTCCCAGCATCAGAGGTGAGGCTCTTCTGCAGACACCGTCACTGAAAACACTTCAAACATCATTAATGTTCATTTTGCTTCGACGCAGGCGTTCCTGAACCCTACAGACCGCCGCAGCGCCCGTTCATCTTGTCCCGCTGGCGCCAGTTCTGGTTTGCTCCTGTCACGGCGTTTTTGGGGAACGTCTTGATGTACTTCCTGTTTCTCATCCTGTATGCGTTTGTGCTGCTGTTGGACTTCAAAAAGCCGCCCCCTTCAAACCTGGCCGTGTCGGAGTGTTTGCTCTACTTCTGGGTTTTCACCATCGTGTGTGAGGAGATACGAGAGGTGAGGAATTCTTTAAACTGATTTTTCTGATGCTTTTCCAATAAGGTGATCTGTTGTTTATTTATTTTTTTGCTCTTCCAGGGTTTCTTTTCAGACGTGATGACATGGCGTCAAAGGCTCAGAGTTTACATTCAGGATGTGTGGAATAAATTTGACATTCTTGCTATAACTCTTTTCCTCTTGGGATTAATCTGCAGGTGTGAACTTTGAATTAATTTCAACTTATTTATGTTCTTCCATTTCACAACAAAAGTTTCTAAAGTCATTTTTATTATTGTTGACATAGAAAGCTTGAGAAATGATTTTCTCTGTTCTGTTGGTTTAAATGTGGTTGTTTTAAAGGCTGACCACTAGATGGTGCTGTTACTGCAGTATTTATTTTGTGTTAAGAGGACCTATTATCAAAAAATCACCTTTTGAACGTTTTTATTCTTCTTAACTGCTTAAAATTTCCCACCCAGTCAGTTTTTAGTCACTTAGTTAATTTATTTTGATGTCTGAAAAACCTTCCAATATTTAAGTCACATTCAGCAGACATTGCGCCGTTACCTAGCAACCCTAGCCAAGCCCGTTTCCTAGCAACCAAACAGATCTCCAGCACATTTAGTCAGCCGGTTTTACTGCTCTATGTGCTCAAAACAGGCAGAACTGATCTGACTAAAATCTAGTCATCTAACAAAGATTTAGTGCAAAAACAAAATGTAATTAACATGCTTTATGTCAGCCATAAACCTATTCTAACCTGATAAAGGAAGCATGATAGGTAACCCTTAAGTGTGTTTTAAAGTTTGACCACCAGATGGCGCTGCTGCCACAGTAATTATGTTTGCATTAACATTTATTTCAGGATGTTTGAATGGTCTTATGAGTATGGAAGGGAACTCCTGTGTGTGGACTTCATGGTCTTCACCCTTCGTCTCATTCACATTTTTGCCATTCACAAACGGCTGGGACCAAAAATTATCATTGTTGGCAAAATGGTGAGCAAAGTTTCCAAATTATTATTGTGATTGCACTTCATTTTGCATCAAAACGCCTCTCTCTTCTCTTTTGAGATGAAAGACGTCTTCTTCTTCCTCTTCTTCCTGGGAGTTTGGATCATGGCGTACGGAGTGGCCAATCAGGCTTTGCTTTACCGCCACGATCCCAATTTCGATCGGATCTTTCGCAGAGTTTTCTACAGGCCGTACCTGCACATCTACGGTCAGATTCCTGTGGAGGAGGTCGATGGTAAGATGAGCGTTTCATGGATTTTATAGCATTTTGGAATTTAATTTTGATATTTTATGCATGTCTGGAAAAGTACTAAAAAAGAAAAAAAATCAGGTTTTCCACCAGGTACTATGGTGATGTCCCATAATCCCTGAACCCTTTACGCAGCTAGGCATCTTTCCTTTTTGCCCCTTCGTCCGTCCATCCATCCATCCATCCATCCATCCATCCATCCTGTCTGTCCATCCATCCATCCATCCATCCATCCATCCATCCTGTCTGTCTGTCCACTGGTTTATCTGGGTTTGTATATAAACCCAGATAAACAGTAAATTGACGATAGAATGAAACATAACTACTTTTTCTCTGTGTTTTTTTGTGTGTTTGTTTTTGTGCTTCAGTTAAAAAAGTTTGGGATGTAGAATGCACGGATAACCAGACGTTGGTTGATGGAGGTGCTGAGCAGTGCAGAAATCTCAACGGTAACTGGCTGGTGGTCATCCTGCTGATGATTTATCTCCTGGTGACCAACATCCTGCTCATCAACCTGCTCATTGCCATGTTCAGGTCGGTGGACCAGGAACGGACCATCAGATGGCTCTGATTCTGGGTTTAACTAGATGATTCTGGGTTTAACCAGATGATTCTGGGTTTAACCAGATGATTCTGAGTTTAACCAGATGATTCTGAGTTTAACCAGATGATTCTGGGTTTAACTAGATGATTCTGAGTTTAACCAGATGATTCTGAGTTTAACCAGATGATTCTGGGTTTAACTAGATGATTCTGGGTTTAACTAGATGATTCTGGGTTTAACCAGATGATTCTGGGTTTAACTAAGTGACTCTGGGTTTAACTAAGTGACTCTGGGTTTAACTAAGTGACTCTGGGTTTAACTAAGAGATTCTGGGTTT
>NW_015115504.1:56957-68616 GCF_001443285.1 Poecilia latipinna
TTAACCAGATGATTCTGGGTTTAACTAGATGATTCTGGGTTTAACTAGATGATTCTGGGTTTAACTAAGTGATTCTGGGTTTAACCAGATGATTCTGGGTTTAACTAAGTGATTCTGGGTTTAACTAAGAGATTCTGGGTTTAACCAGATTACTCTGGGTTTAACTAGATGATTCTGGGTTTAACTAGATGATTCTGGGTTTAACTAAGTGATTCTGGGTTTAACCAGATTACTCTGGGTTTAACTAGATGATTCTGGGTTTAACTAGATGATTCTGGGTTTAACCAGATGATTCTGAGTTTAACCAGATGATTCTGAGTTTAACTAAGTGACTCTGGGTTTAACTAAGTGATTCTGGGTTTAACTAAGTGATTCTGGGTTTAACCAGATGACTCTGATTACTCTTGTCCTCGCAGCAACACGTTCACTGAGGTCCAGGCCAACAGCGAGTCCTACTGGAAGTTCCAGCGCTACAACCTGATTGTCGAGTATCACTCCAAGCCGTCACTGGCTCCTCCGTTCATCATCTTCTCCCACATCAATCTCATCATCAAGAGGAAGATCCGTAAAGTTCCCTCTGTCAAGGTTCAGCACTTTGGTCAGTATTTTGATTGGATTAACAAATTTGGGTTATTCTTTATTTGGGATTAAAAGTTTGAGTATAAACTAAAATATTCATAAAGTTCTTTTGGAGTCCAAATTTTACATCTTTAAAGACAAAGACTGTTTCATGCTTCCAACTTTGGGAAAAAGTTGGGAAAATGCCGATTCCATGTTATAAATGATGTAGTTGTGAGACCTTTAACTGATTCAAGCACAGAATTGAGCATTTAGGTAAAGTTAGAGGAGAGACTGTGAGCCAGCAGTCGTCCAGCATTAGTGTGTGACCTTACTAAGGCTCTCCTGGATGGTTTGGTATTTCCAAAAGACATTCCTCAGCCAGGGAAAGTCATGAGGGTGTGAAGTCAAGCATCTCTTTTTTTTAAATTATTTTTTGCTTACTGCTTCCTTTTTAATGAGGATTACATGAGGATCAACTTTACGTTTACATCACAATCTGCCCTCCTTTGCCTTTTTGTAGTTCTTCAGTTAAGTAAGAAGGCTGCCAACAGACTGATGACGTGGGAAACGATCCAGAAGGAAGACTTCCTGACGGCCCAAAACAAAATCCAGAAAAGCAGCGACTCAGAGAGGCTGAAACGGATGTCTGTCAAGTGAGTGTATAGATTACTACTAATGAGGATTATTTATTATTATTACCATCATCTGAATCTCTGCTTTTCTCTCTAGGATGGACAGTGTTGTTAAACACATGACTGAAAACAGAGACCTTGACCAGAGACTTCGGGCTCTCGAGAACGAGGTGAGAATCGACTTAACGCTGTCTTTGTCCGGACAGTCGCAGCGCTGCTGGGCGTCATGAATGTGATCAATAAATAACAAAAGACAGAAAAATTACAGAGAGATTGAGTCTTAAATATCATGTCTTTGAATGCATCACTGTTGGAACAACCTGAAAACGATGAAACGATAAAGTAGCATCCAGTGTTACGTCAAAGGGTCTCTGATGGCCAAAGCTGGAAGGACTGATGGGTCTGGTGATTATTTCCTACCTGAACAGGTATTGATCAGCCAATTATACATAAATACATGTGGATTTAGGAAATAAATACCCCAATAAACTCACCCATTTGAAATATGTTCTGTAGCCATGACTTTGTTCCTTTATTCTTGCTAAAATACAGAAAACAAGTATTTTCTCTTGTAATTTTTAAATGAAACAAACAAAAAAAAAACCACAAGTAATGAGGCAGGCAGGGAAGATGGAACAGTCAACAAAAAAGTGAAAGTCACATCAGAGTTTGACCTTCAGTAACACTAATTAAAGCTAGCTTAGCCTTTGTCTTTGTTCTCTTTAATTACAAAAATTGCAGATCATTTTTCTCCTTCTTCTTAAACTGTTATGTTTTACCAGCATGCCTGCATTTCTCCAACATGGCTGCTGAGTTTCTGCAGAATGAATCCTAAGAATAGGGCCTGGAGCTGGACTCACATTTGCTGAATTAAAGTCAAAAATGCAAAACCTAAAGGATTCTTAGGTTGTTTGGCATCATTTTCTTCTGTTAGGGGAAAATAACTTGATGAATTCAACTGTTTTTCCTTCTTCTCCTCAGATGGAGAACTGCTCAAATGCTCTGAGATGGATTGTTGACACTTTAGCCGAAGGCGGCGCGTTTAAGCCGCCCAGACCGCCGCCCACATTCAGAGGTAATCTCCAGAATTATGCAAAAACCTTCACAGGCGTCTATGGGAATAATGCTGGGATTTAATGTGACACAGACTTTAAACCTGTTTGACTAGTTATTCAAAACTAGTCACTCACTTCTACCATTTCATGTCTTTGCTGTGGTTTCCCACACAGATGGCGTTCCCAGTTCTTCCGGTTCATCATAGCTGGACTGTAAGGACTCAGGTGAACCAGGAAGGAACATGACACACTGGCAGCTTGTTGAGGCTCATACATGTGGTTCTCACCCGTCATTATCACTGGATTAAAAACAACAATCTGTCTGTAAAACATTCAGACGCACCTAAACGTGGAACAGTATTCATGAACTGATATTGAAATGCTGATTGTTTGTTTACTACGTTTGCATTGAAGTCAGTTTAACATGATCTATGCTGTAGTTTTAACATCTTATCTAAAACTGCACTGCAAAAACACAATCCTAACTACACTTAAAACCAGGCAAAACTGACTTATAAGTAACTTTTCAGCTTGTTTTATATTTCTGTTGGCAGATTATTTCACTGATAACATGGGGAAAATGTTTTATTAGTGAAAATAATCTGCCAGTGAAACAAGAACTTTTTCATCCATTTTAAGGAATTAGCTTAAAACAAGTTCATATCTTGATGAAAAGTTTTTTGTGAGTTAGTTTCACCTCATTTAAAGTGTAGTAAGATATTGGCACTAGAAACTAGACGAAAGCAACTTGGTACGATTTTGTTTTTGCAGTGCGTGTATGTTTACTTGGGGAAATAATGAGTGTTTAATTTTGTGTTTATTTACAGTCAGCAGTTGCTTAAAATTAGCTACAAAAACTGTTGTTTTTCATTGAGCCTAAGATTTTTATACCTTCTGTCTAATAAATGCATTAAATGATGTTGATTTAATGCTTATTGTGTTATTGAGAGTCTTAACGTTTTGTTCCCTCACACTTGTTTTCATAAATTTGGGATACTTTTCATATTTATTAGATGGATTTTGTCCAAATCTAGAAGCCAGTTATCTTAATTTAAAGCGTAATCTTCAGAGGGGGGTTTGACTTTTCCCATTCGGTTAATTGCATTCGGGTTACGTAAAGCTCATGGAGGATTTCCTGAGGACAGGAGAGCAAACGGGGCCTGGTGCCCGGTTTCAACATGACATGGCTCCACTGAAGGTCACATAGTGGAGCAAACTACTGAAGGAGCCTTTACTCTAAATAGTTGGCTGGGCCACCTGTCAATCAGCTCACTGAGAAACGAATCATCACTTTCTGCCTACGTTCCCTCTGACTGTGCAGCTTTACAGCAAGGACTGTTTAAGATTATTTAAAATATAAAGTAAATACATTTGTCCTGTGACCTGCTTTCGGCTTTTGCAGACAAAACCTGAAAGTGAAAGCATTACAGGGTTGAAAAGCGACTGTGGAATGTGCACACAACAATCTTCTTCATTTCTATTTACATCCAGGCCATGCATCATGCTGGCACGCCGTCCTCCTCTGAGCCCGAGATCAGTTTACAAACTGGCATTTAAAGATATTTCACTTTGCTTTTTATCACTGGCACCTCATAATGTTTGGCATCTTATTTATTTAGATTATATTTCACTTCCTCGCACTGCAGAGGATCCAAACGCAGCAGGAAGCAGCAGTTTGGTTGTAAATACAGATGAACACAACTTTATCTGCACAGCTTTGCATTTTTAATTCCAAACCAGTGATTTTAATGGGAAATATTTAGAAATATTTCCCAAAATAATGACTTTTTAGGAATAAAAAAAGTCATTTGTTTCATGTTAAAGCAAAAAGTGAAGCTCATATTAACACAGAGAGCTAGTTCAAGTGTTTGCTCTGATTATCTAGTTATGCCTCACAGCTAACCCCATGGCATGGATATAAATAATTTTCAAAACAGAAATGTCACCCAGTGTCCTGCTTTAGACGTTTTCCTGGCTTGAATTGTTCTGTAGGAACATGGAAACTGCATATTCACTTCATTCAGGATTGATAAAACAGGGAAACCTTTAAAAATATTCAGGCTACCAGCATTAAAGCATTGACTGTGGAAACCACAATTATTAATCAAACAGGCTTGACAAACCAAAGAGAGGGCAAGTCACAAAAGGCAACTGTTGAACAAGTTGGTCAGAAGAATATTAATGGAAAGTTAAGTGGAAGGAAAAAGTTTGATGGAAGTTCCCCAAACAAAAGGAATACCTGCAGTTTTAACAGGATTGGCTGCTATTAATGCTGCACTGTGTCTATTTAGTCATCCATGCAACAGCAGCCCTGCACTTTATTCATCAGCTGCAACTCATAATAAAAAACATCAACGAAAATTAACACATTTTCAGTTATATTATTGAGATGTTTGAGAAGGGAGGAAAAAAGCCCAAAATTTAGAAGTAAAAGCAGCACTAAAGCTTATTTTTACTCAAGTAAAAAAATTAAGCAAGACTCGAAAAGTATTTGGTAAAAAGTAACTGAAACATCATTCATTTAATATTTAAAAATGACATCATCAGATGAACCAAAATATAAAGTTAAATGGAAATGTTGGTATGTTAAGACAAAAATGACAATAATTCATATAGGTAACAAAACATTTTTTTCCAAATCAGTTTCTGTCAATAAAAAAGTGACGAAGCTTTAACAGAAACAGCAGGTGTGTCTCTGTGTCTGGTTCATTTCTGGTTAAAACATGTTTGTTTTTCATTCAGTCGGTTGAAAATCCAGAAATTTCACTCAAGTAAGAGCAGAAATACTTCATAATAAAATTACTCAAGTAAAAGTAAAAAGTACAGCATAGTAAAAATACTCCTACAAATACATTTTCACCAAAATATTATTAAATATAACTAGTTGCGGTACAACTCTGATCTGGGTTTTCAATAATTTTAAGCAAAAGTTTTGTTAGAACAAAAAAGTAGAATAGATCAAAGTATCTCACATTACCAAATATCTATAATTATTCCGTCTTTTTCCAGCTTGTGCTTTTTTTGTCCTCATGCAGGACAGAGCCTGAGCAGGCGTTCCCATGATGCACCACTGAGGACTTCAGGATCATTCTTCCCAGGCATGTGCCTCTGTCACTCACCAGCCTGCAGCTGCACGTTGCTGTCCCTCTGTGTCCTCTGTGTTCCCAGCACACGGCTCCCGGCCCTCCCCTCGCTGCCCCTCTGCAGCCTGACAAAACTTTTTATACTTTCCTAATTTAATCTGCGGCTCAAAACAGGAAGTTTTGGAAGATCTGAGCAAAGACAGTTGGACGTCGTTTGCTTTTGCTCCATCATGGGCCTCATACGAAGCTGGGTAGTCGCCCTCCTGCTGGTGCTGCTGTCGCCGCTGCAGCTTCCACACTCTGGCTTAGCCCAGGATGTGGCTGAGGAGGAAGATGAGGTGGACACCAGACATGCGGCGGAAGCTGAGGATGAAGATGGGGAAGGTGCTGAGGAAGACGAAGAGGTAGGAGAGGCGGATGAAGAAGAAACTGACGAGGAGGAAGCTGGAGAAGAACAGGAGGATGATGAGGAAGAGGAGGAAGATGAGGAGGAAGGAGAGGAAAATGAGGAGGATGGAGAGGAAGAGGAGGATGAGGATGAAGAAGAGCAGGAGGAAGAGGCAGATGATGAAAGCGATGGAGAAGAGGAGGAAGAAGATGAGGCATCAGAGTCAGATGACAGAAGTGAAGAGGAAGAGGATGATGAAGAATACGATGAGGCTGCAGACGATGAAGTAGCTAATGATGAGGAAGAGGAGGACGATGAAGCTGCAGATGATGAAGTAGCTAATGATGAGGAGGAGGAAGGCGACGCTGAGGAAGAGGAAGCAGAGGATCATCCTGCTGAAGATGAAGAAGGTACGGCTGCTTTTCATCCCACAGATCATAAACATCTCCAGGACTCTAACTGTGAGCATAAACTGTGAGCATAAACTCTTAATCTGCAGTCATGTGAGCAGATTTTTAATCTGTGACGCTGCTCAAGTCCCTCCAGCTGCTTTCGAGCCGCCGTCACACATTTCAGTCCAGAAATAGAGCCGCTTATCAAGCTGCTCCCGTCTTTGTTCTGTTTGTTTCCGAGCCTCCAAAAGGCTCCAGTGAGTCTGAAATAAAACGTCTCACTTAGATTAAAACGTTTTTAATCTGCTTTCTGTTTGCCAAATTAAAAAAATGAATAATAAGCAGTCACTAAACATGCCTGCCTCTGATTATTAAACATAAACTGCTGGTTAAGATCCAAACTACTCAACATGTTTGTCAGTATTTTTTCCCTTTTATGTGACATTTAAACCAGATGTTTGTAATCCAGAAACACAAAATAAATCAAACCAAATTAGCCTCTGAACTGAGTTATTGGGAATAAAGTGGAATAACAGTAAACAGGTAATAAAAATGCTGAAATTCACACTTTTCTGGCTGAAAAAGCAGCAGGAAGAAGTGAACACTTATTTAATCCTACATCTCCTCAGTTTAATTATATGTGAAACTTACTGACTGAATAATTATCAGAAATCAGATGTTAATATTATGCCACCATTACGGAGAAAACCAGTTTCTCAGGTATAAATTTAACCCATTAATCAACAAAAACATCTGGATTAGAAGGTTTTGTTTGGTGTCTTCTTTATACTCTGATTTATTCTGAGGATTTATGAATTATTTCAAGTTGAATAAATTATTTTTCATATGCTTTTTGTTGGAAGACGTTGTTTTAAAACTATCCACCTTCATTTCTTCATCAGAAGTCCTTCCTGGAGTTACATAAAGTCTGGCAGAATTAAATGCTAAAACAATAAATACTTTAATTTTCCCATTTCCAAGTTTTACTGTTTCTGTTTTAGGGACGACATCCAGAACCGTTTCCTCCTCTAAGCATCATTTGTGTTGTGGCATCCATTGTTTTCAACTCTGACCAACTTTTATTGTTTCAGTTAAATGTTCACTGCAAAAACATAAAATCTTATCAAGTATTTTTGTCTAGTTTCTAGTGCAGATGCAGCTCTGGAAAAAAAGATCACTTGAAACAATCAGCTTCTCTGATTTTACTCTTTATGTTTGAGTAAAACGAACATTGCTCTTTTATTCTAAGAACTACTGACAACATGTGTCTGAAATGTAGTATTTACTTGCAGAAAATGAGAAATGCAGGGATGCAACTCTGTCAAACCTCAAATAATGCAAAGAAAACAAATTCATAATCATTTAGAAACAACAACACTAATGTTTAAACTCAGTTCAGAAGTCAATATTCCTTGGACACAATTATTGTAACTTTTTAGTAAGATATAAATGTTTTTTTAAGTAAATAATGGTTCCATTGGCAGATTATTTAACTCATAATAAGACATTTTCCCCATGTTATAAGTTAATTTATCGACCAATAGAACATTAACTATTTCTTAAGGAATTATTTACTTTAAACAAGCTTCTATATATTCTGGAAAGTTACTTTTAAGTTAGTTTTGTTTTATTTCAAGTGTATTAAGACATTTGTGATAGAAACTAAACCAAATATACTTGATAAAACTTTGTGTTTTTGCAGTGTAAATGATTTTCATCATGCTTTTTCTTCAGGAGTGGAGTCTTGTGCAGTGAGTGAGCATAGAAGCCATCTTTGTTGAACAAATAACTTTTTAGTTTTGACAGAAAAAACTGCGCCTGCTTGTTTTACGTCTAACAACAACAATTATTCTAACATTTCTGAGTTATTTTGCAATTTATTTGTGGTCGGTTTATGGTGAAAATGTTATGGACCAAAACATATACAGGAGTTTGGGAGCAACATGGTGAGCTGAAGGGTTTTCATAATAACAGAAAATAAAACTTTCAGAACCAGGAACAATGAAAGAAATAAGCAGAGAACAACGGAAACCAGGGAGCTTCAACACAGAGGAGATTTAATCCATGACATGGAAACCAAGTGAGTCTAATTAGGGGAACGCTGAACAGCTGCGGGTTTGCTGAGTGGAGGTTACTGAAGGAAGGAGGCTAATGAGCACAGAGGGAGCTGAACCAGCACAGAAAGGGGAAAACGTCGAACCCAAGAGGAATAAACTACAGGCACACAACGGAAACCAGATAAAAGGCAAAAGGAAAGAACAGAGAAAAGAGTTTGAGCTGAAACTAAAACTGACACCAAATCAGCCAACATTATGCAACACGACTTTCCTTTCTAGCCTTTCTTTGACTTTGTGTTCATGTGTCGTAACTTGGACTAAATGTGTTTGTTTCTTTGCATTAACTACACTGTAAAACATTTGAGCCTCATTTAGTTGAGTTTACTGTCTTCTACTCTAAGTCAAATGAATAAACATTTTTTTCTTTATTCTGTTGGTTTTAGATGAAGAGGAAAACACAGCAGATGATGCCGATGAGACAAACGAAGAGGAGGAAACTTCAGACAAGCAGCAGTTCCACTCTGGATCGCTGTGCAGCGTTTGCTCCATCTGTGAGGTATAAAAGAGCATTTTTTTTTTTTACTTTTTTTGTTTTTATAAACGTCTCAATCAACTTTTCTGATTTTTGCTGTTTCTGTTGAATCTTATAATCAGATTTTCTCTTGAAATTTTTCTTTCATTTTTGTATTTTTTTTTTAGTTTCTCTACCCCCCAAAATGTATAATGTTTTAAAACTTTTAGAAAAAATAAACAGAAATTATTTTAAAGTATTTTGTTGACGGTCTTAAATCTTATCCTAATTCTGTCCTAAGATTGAATAAAATAAATCAAAGAAAAAAGCAGAAAAACTCCTAAAAGTCAGAAGTTTGATGATACATAAAACTCAGATAAAAAAGTATCGGTATCGGGGATCCGGGTCCGATATTTACTTGGTACCGGCTGCGCAGCGTCGTCCATCTGTTTCTCACTCTGCACTGTAAAACTTTCTTCCAGCGTTGCTCTGAACTCTGTGATAAGTGTCCGTGTGCAGAAGGAGACGAGTCGGATCACTGTGAGCGCTGCGAAGTGAGAACCTTCAGAAAATCTGAGCAGAAAAGTGATTTTATTATTCTGCAGATTATTTCTGTTTGACGGCATTCTGCTGTGTTTCTGTCCAGGATTGCTCGTCCTGCTACATCTGCCCCATCCTGTGTGACACCGTTTGCACTCCAGGTGAATATCTCACTTTTGTTTTCTTTTTTTTTATCTGATGTAACGTTTTACTGTGTTTGATTTTGCTCAGGCGGTTTCGTCGATGAACTGACCGGATCCATCTTCCAGTGAGTTTTATTCCTCCTTGCTTCACATAGATGTCTGGACAGAAGAAAAGCTCCTGTGGCTTTAATAGATTTCTATTTCTGACGCCTTTTCAGGTCCGTTTCTTCTCTACTTTGAGCAAAATGCACAGAAGCTTCTTCCATGAAGATGACTGTGATAAAACGGTTGATTCAGGATTAAAACAAGGACTTGACATCCAGCAGGAGTTAGTCTGCAGTCATTGTTTATGTCCTAATTAAAGCTTTAATGTTATTAAGAGCTGGGAGGTCAGGCTGTGAGGTTTATTACATTTTTTTGTATGAATTTTATTATAAAAAAAATAAAAGCTACAGTCACTCATTTCATGTTGGGGCAAAAATATAAATAAAAGTTTTAAGTAACGTTTATTGCCACTTAAATACCAAGCAACTGTAGAAAAGTAACATCCACCTCTTCTTAAATCATGGATTATATGGAAATAAATTTTTCACTTTCAGAAATGCAAAAGGAAAACATTATAAAACACAGTCCACTTCTCATGACAGCATGATGTAAGAGAAAGAGCTGAAATTCTTGAATGGTTGAGAAATGAAGTCATGCAATGTCAGTTTAGAAAACATTTTAAAGACTTTTGGTCTGCAGTGGAGCCAGAGGCGGTCCCAGCCTGTGTGGCACCCTGGGCGAACCACCGCACTCTCCCCAATAAATTTAATATCAGCTTTTGTATATTCAAACACTGAATATATAAGAAATTAGACTGCTGTACTGACATAGTGTAAATGACAGTAGACTCAGAATGCACCCAATATTGGCAATTTACTAAATCGTAAAGTTTAGGGACTGAGGGAGAGGCATGGCGCTCGTCCCGCCTCCCACTGGTTGGAGCTGTTATGAGGAGGAAAAAGTGATGATCGCACCCAGAGTGCCCGACTCTAACCCTGCATCACAAAACAGCCAAAAGCATCTGAAACCCTGCAGGCCTCAACCCAGTTAGCATTAGTGTTGATAAACTTAAACAGGCTTTTTATGCTCTAGTGTGGCTAAATTAAAACCATTCTGCTGCCAAAAACAACCAATCAGAGTCAGGAGGAGGGTCTTAACGCTGTCAATCAACCTTGAGAACGCCCTGCTAAATGTGCTAATGGTTACAGTTACAGGAAACCCATTGACCCTCAGTTATCAGTGGTTATGCTAACTAGCCTTAGCATTCACAGTAGGATCTGCTGACTGGAAAAGCTGCAGTTACATGACATGACGCTATGAGTAGCAGGGCTCTGATTGGTTATTTCTTGCACTGGGAGCAAGCAGAGGAGCTTGATTTCTGTTTTTGTTTTTTTTTTTTGACAGATGATATTATCTGTTTTAGACCAAACTATCACGACATGCAGACATTTTTCCACAAATACGTGAGAAAAATCCTTTTTTTAAAATGAAAGTAGCATTCAGCAACTTTAAGGGAAACTAATCTTGTGGGACTCTTAAATTTATTTCATATATAAACCTTCACTAAAAAAGCAGAAGCTTGCAGCCCAAACAAAGCAGAGAGACGGCGCCAGGTTAGCTAACGTAGGTTCAGGAAACATCTGATCCACTTTCCAAGAAATGCTTCCTCTCCTCACTTCTTCCTCATTCAGCTGACTCAACAAATTTAGAAAAGCTCACATGCAAAGTAAACACAAACTCCATCATCTCCCAGCCCAGACTTATGCAGATGCTTTCAACATTCAGGTTTCCTCGTAACCTAGAAAGCAACCTGTGCATCGAAGAATCAGCTGCCTGCGGTTGAGGCAGCTGACAGGCTGAATGTCTGGTTTTCAGTTTTACCTTTAACTATTTTTATGAGACAAGTGGTATGGTATGTACTTGCAGTTTACTTGCATACCAGTTTGAGTTAAATGGAAATAGCAAAGTGCACCAGTGCAACCAGGACCTTTGAGGATGTTATTTTTTATAGTAATGGATATTTAAAAATGTCTTGAATTGGTTTGATCCTCGGTCTTGGTCTGGGTTCGGCTCGATGATTTTGGCCTCCATCAGAGATGCACTTTTCCCACCATGCCGGTCATGTGATTCATGATCAAGTTAAAGTGACAGTTTAGCTCAGGAGCCTCTGGAAGCTTATTTTTGTGTAGAATCTGTTATTAATGTAACAGGACATTATCCTCAAGCTGCATTAAAATAAACATTTGCCTTAA
>NW_015115505.1:0-3515 GCF_001443285.1 Poecilia latipinna
ATTAAATGTGCTCGATTTATTTCCCCACAGATTACAGCAAAATAACATGCATCAAACACTGTTACTGCTAGAACAAATATGCTCGATTTATTCCCCACAGAATACAGTACAAAACACTCTATGACTAAACACGTGATGCTCGATTCATTCAAGTTACCAGCGCTTACCTCGTGAAACTTGGCCGGAGAGCCTTCGGCCTAGAGATAAGCAGTAGCATCAACGTAGCTGGGCATTCGGACGCGATCCACAGCAGACTCTGACCAAAACCGCGGGCTTTTTCGTATTTTATCTCTTAAACAAAGGGATGTCTGCGTGCGTGCAAAGGGGGAGTGGCCATCTCCATCCTTGCAGGCGAGCCATCCACTCAGAGGTAGCCGCTCTCTGACCATGAGCCAATCATGGGCTGAGAGCGTGAACCAGCAGACCAATCAGAGCCCAACCCAAGTCAACCAGAGCCAAGCACGCCCTGTTCACGTGATCTGCATGAGCATGCAGCATGTTCAATTTGCATAATACATTGAGCAGAATAAGTTTTATCAAACAAAGAAAGAAAAGATAATAAAAAGATAAAAAAGAATAATGATTATCAAAGAACATAAAAGATAATAAAAAGATAAAAATACAAAATAGCAGATCAAGCGTTTTGCACAGACTGAAGGCCAGCAATGGAGGATTTACTCAGACCCGCTAAAAAGCCATTACAGTAGTCTAAATGAGAAGAAATAAAAGCATGGACAATCATTTCTAGTTTCTTCAATGATAAAATAGCTCGCAGCTTTGAAATATTCCTTAAATAGTAAAAACAATTGCGAACTAACAGTTTGCAATGATTGTCCAAAGACAAAGAACTGTCGAAGAAAACACCTAAATTTCGGAGACTATTTTTTTCTGAAGGGTTTAAAAGCCTAAGATGCTTCCTGATTTCAGCAATTATATCATCAGGAGCTACGATAAGCGTCTCAGTCTTACTTGCATTTAACTGCAAATAGTTGTTATTCAGCGTTATTTATAAGATTCAGAGGATCGAAACGAACAGTATATTTGAATATTGTCAGGATACACATAGTATGAGATATTACTGTAATGATTTAAAATGAAACCTAGAGGGTGTAAGTACAATAAAAAGAGTGGAACTAAAACTGAACCTTAGGGCACCCCACACAACAGCAGAGCAACATCAGAGTGAATGTTATTCATAAAAACAGTAAAAGACCTATCAGATAAATAAGAAGTAAACTAGTTTAAAACAGTGCCAGAAATACCAAAAATATCCCTTAGTCTGTTAATAAGAACAGTGAGATTCAGTGTCAAAAGCTGAAGTCAGGTCCAGTACAACAAACACAGTACAGTTTTCAGGCAGAGACAAATCTTGACATTAACCCAGACAAAAATGTATTTGTTATGACAACTTGACACTAACCAATAATCATCATATGTCATAAATATGTCATAATAGTAGTCATAATATGTCATTAAGTGTTATTACACTGTCAAAAGCTTTAACAAAACGGTAATTAATATTTCCCCTACCTGAAATAAAGCTGAAGTAGGACCAACAATAAAGATTTCATTAAGCTTTATTACACTGTTAAATGATTTAATAACAGTCAATGATTACTTACATCAGGTGGAACAAGTAACACCAGTTATGAAGATGTCATTTAGTGTTATTACAGTGTCATTAACATTATCGCTCACCTCAAGTAAACTGAAACAAGTAGCAACAGTTATAAAGATGTCATTAATTGTCATTACAGTGTGAAGTGCTATATTAACATAGTCATTAATGTTAAGTTGTTAACTCAGCTGGTGAAATGTTGATTCCTGCTCCCCCTTCTCCACTTACATGTCTCCTCACAACCCCTTCAACTGGAAAAAATAGTAACACAAAAATAACTTACCTAATTTTCTTGGGGAATATTTAATCTGCTTCTTTCTCTTTGGTCAAATAGGAACTTCTTTCTCTGGTGGCTGGTCCTTATTATCATCCTCCACACTCGTAGCATGTCTTCATTAGCCAACTTTGTCCTCCCCACCATGTGTCCTTAGGCTAGCCTGGGTCTTCATGTGGCTAAAGTTGCCAAAGCAAAGAACACAAGCACTGTGTCACATCAGCCAAGTTGCTAAATAATGCACATGAAGGATAACTTTGACTAATATATTAGCTTTAAATTTATTAGATTAAAATTGGAGAGAAAAAACTATTTGCCTGTCTTTAAAATATGTTTAATATTAAGGGCTAACGTTACAGTAATGGAGATTAAAAACTTTAGCTAACATTAACTTACAGCAAGGTAGGATTGGCTTGAATTGCTTATAGCTAACATTACAGAGAAAGAGAACATAGTCAATGTTATTTTCTCAAAGAAAATGTAAAGTTAATAAGACACATACCTCATATGTATTAATTAGGTGATAAACTTCGGCTTATTTTTAAATAACTTCCATCTTGTGGAAGATTTCTTCTTCACTAACACACTGCTCGACTGTTTGTGCACTGCTGCCTCTCACTCGTGGAGATGGTGTATTGCATGCTTGTTTCAAATGCTAAGTTCTTAAGTTCTTTGTAGACATCTTGCTGTAAAACTTCAGATCAATTAGATCAATTAGAAATTTAAGACTAACTGATCTAAACAAAATGGCATAGCAATATAATATTACCAGATAAAGCTACATATTTTTTAAAGTTTAATTGGTAATACTTTTATAACAAACTTATGACAGATCACAATTTCTTGGTTAATGTCAAGCTGTCATAACGAAGACATTTTGAATAATGTCAACTTTGTATTAAAAGTGTCATTATTTACCGAATGACGCTTTATGACAACAGTCATAAATATTCATAAAGACTTACTCATGTTCATGCCAGGTGTTATGTCATGTCAGTTTTATTCACACCGCGTCAAATAAAGTGTTACCAAAATTAGAAAAACCATAATTAGAATCACTAAGGAAGAACAAAAGTGGAAAACAAGGCAACTAAATAGAAAAACCTAAAGAACACCAAAAATGACAAAAATCCAAAACCAAACTCAAAACACCCCAGATCCCAACAACTTTACATGTTTTACAGGGCAAAGTAGTGCTAGCTGTTGTAACAGACAATACAAAGCAGGTTAGGCAACAAAGAACATGTACATAATTTTTTAATCTAGTTCAGCAATAAATAATAAATGTTTCTGGGGCACTTTTCATATTCATGAAACAGAGCTGAAATTACTCAGTAGATCGTGTAATGCACTACTGATGCATCTCAAGATAGGGCTCTTCTCAGCAAGATTTCTAGAAGTCCTCCTGCTGGAAGAGAAGTCAACATTATCTGTAGACACAGACCGCTGAATGAGTATATTGATTTCTCTATATCTTCCTTCAGTGAAACATGAATTTGTTAAAACTGCAATGACATAACAAGATAAGTGTTTCTTGTTATGTCATCAGAGCATTCCTCCCGAGCGGTTTCTTAATGAATTCTACTAAAACCTTAGCCCACCCAGGAACACACATACTTATAT